>NC_051184.2:103763492-103867272 GCF_013339695.2 Rhipicephalus sanguineus
TGGAAATTGCGCTTTTCTGTTTGAGTCTTCCTTTCTAGTGCTCGCGTGTTTTGAGCAACGTTAAAATTTCCGCTTATGATGCTGATTACTTTCCGAGAGGCCACACAGTGGCACATCCCCGTTTGAGGACGACAGTTTCTTCTTCGTTTTTTGTAGACCAGTGGTGAGTAGGAACACTACCCAATTTCTGTGGCACATACCAGTTTATGATGGTGATAGTTTTTCTGATAGCCGTGGCACATAATATCTATTTTCTGGTAGCCGCACATATTACGGCTAGCCTTAACAGCTTCGCTGATAAAACTCGCACACATTCCGTTTCTATGTTTTATTACTTCGCTCAGCTTTCGGTCATTCATTCAGCACAGATTAGACAAATTACACATGTCGTCTCGAATAGTTCTCCGCGGCGTCATGTGCTATTGTTAGCGACGTCAGAGACTCAGAGCATCAATGTCCTACGTAGGTCAGCGATGTAAGAGCACAGATAACTACGCAGTGCGACGCGCGCCTACCAGAAGGTCAACCGCGTTCATTTGAAATTTCATTTCTTTTCCGCGGCGCGTATAGCGTAGCAAACCTTGGCACGCGTGATCGTGAGGGCCCAGTGCATGCATTACACTTGTCAGCTCGAAATGCTCTAAACCTGATGAGGGCCCTTTGCAGTGTTCACCAACAGGGAAGAAATGGATCCTACGCGATGCGAGCCCCCCTCCCTTCTGGTCTTTTAGCGTCTGGGTTGTGCTCCTGTTCTGCCCTTCCCAGCCACGCCGAAAAGAAAGAGACCCAGTAGTGTGTTGATGGCGGTAGGCACTTGACTCACCATTCTAGACCATAAAAGGAGAGACCGTGTTCTGCGAACCGTGCGGGAAAAGTGACAATTGCATGCTATGTTGAACCGCTGGCGCCTTTGCGCCATCATAAAACAACATTTCTGGCTTTCCTGTCGTAGAAACGGTCGGGCACATCTTTGTTTGAGAATTATTTGAATTGATGTAAAAATTAATTGTGCCTATATTTAAGATTTTGGAGGCCCAAAACGGTGTTTTCCCTGCCATTTTTTGGTGCTTAAACGCGCTTTTTTAGTGTCTAAAAATCCGCCTCTAATGATCACCTGCAAAAGCATCAACAAAGGGAGCAGCTGCTAGCTTCGAGTGTTGCCTTACGAACGCCTAGTAGGCCCTTCGCTGATTCGCCAAATGAGCTGTGGCGTAGTGAGCGCTTACAACTGCACTTGCAGTGCGCATTCTAAGATAGTTTGAAACAGCCTGTGTTACGCGCACAGACTTTGTTTCTTTGCGTTGGTTGAGCATGCACCGATAGCCGAAGCAAGGCCACAATTGAGAAATAGATGCGCACGGGGCCCGATTACGCTATCGCATTCTACTCTTTAAGGAGAGCTCAAGCGTCCTCCAGGTTTTTTTTTTTGTTAGATCAGTGGAATCGTCGGGCTTGCCCAATTTCTGTGGTACGTGCACGCGATGAGTTCTTGCGCACATAGGAAAGATGAATTTCGCCTTCGCCTAGCCATCTACAGCTTCGGTGTAAAGGTGCCAAGCGCGTGTAGAACACGCAGGACACGCATAGCGTACGCTGGTGGGTGGCCTTGAAGCCCATTGTAAACACTCCTAGGACGTTATAGTTCAGTACAGCTGCGAAGTAGCCTCTGCGCCGTAAGTCATCCTCATTTGCGATGTAGCCAAGTACCCCCCTCTACGTGTCTGTAAGGAAACTCTGCACCGTTGTTTAGCTGCGTACATTGGTGATGCTGTGGCTGATGACGATGATGATGATGATGACGAATTATGGTGAGCTTATTTATTGGGGGCAGCTTTAGACTATGCACTTGTTAGGCATTTGAGGTGTTGTTGCACCGGTGCTATGTACCACGCTATAATACATCTGTTTATTTCACTTCTCCCCAGACACGACGCTGCCACAAGGATTTTTTGTAAAGTTTTAGAATAGCATGACTTTGTAGTAGAACAACTGACTGCCTCGCAGGACGCCTGGGTTGGACGCCGGCGCCATAACTGTTTATAATATAATAATAATAATCAATCAATCATTTTTCAATCAATCAATCAATCATTTATTTAACGTGCCCAGGAACAACCGTAAGGTCTTTGTGCTGGCGCACGCAAAAAAAAAAACATAAAAAATAAACATACAAAATAGACAGTTTTCAGAAATAAAAAGAACAAAAACACGTAGACAAAGAGAATGAACACAAAAGGGAGGAGTAAAATAAGACAACACGAGAAATATTGACGGGGAATAAAAAATTAGATTGCACATATACAACTATGTGGAAAGACTGAGAAGGGAAGACTTTGTACATTGTGCCACACTATGTCAAAACAGTGCAAAGCTCGGATAAAAACAATGATTGTGGGCTGTGAAAAACGTCAAGATCAAGAAAATTAACATTATAGAGACTTTGTATTCTGTGAACGGTAGAGTGTTGGAAGAAGCAGGCGGGTACATGAAACGGTCTGTTCTCTCTGGTTAACTTACGCGGAATAATAATCAATCAAATCAATCAAACGTTTATTTAATGTGCCCAGGAACAACCGTAATAATAATAATAATAACAATAATAATAATAATAATAATAATAATAATAATAATAATAATAATAATAATAATAATAATAATTATTATTATTATTATTATTATTATATTATTATTATTATTATTATTATTATTATTATTATTATTATTGAGTAATAGTTTCGATGGGCACCGACGGCGGCGGCGGAGGGCGGCATCGCCACCGAATCCGCTGTTTTGAGCACATAAATGCTTGCACTGCAAAAAAACAAAACAAAAAAAAGACGATGTTTAGTCTAGTGGGTGAGACGCTCGGCTTTCGAGCTAAGATTCATGGTTTCACAATCCATCATCGCCTGCACTTTTCATTTTGAATTTATCTCATTTAAGACAATATTTATTTAAGTGATCAGTCTATTTGAATTACGGAATGACACACAGATTTGCGCATTTGGATGGCCTAATATTGATTACGCATCTGAAACTATTTTTTGGTATGATCGTTACCCGCGTCGTTACTTCCAGATGGTGTTAGGTGCACTGCCGGCAGAAGCCCCTTCTTATTATCTAAAAATTTGTCGAGTCTTCTGCGAGCATCAAGGTTAGCAACAAACCATTAAACGCCGCTTACACCTCACAGAGGTTGGACAGCCTCATTCAAGTTAAAATAAAGTGAAGCTGCTTTATATTGCAGGCAATGTAGGCTTTCGATAAAAGCTGTAAGCTATTAACACTTGGACTCAGCAAAATTGCTCCGCGTTTACCGTAGTGTAAAGCATTGTCATAACCTGGAAACATATTTAGAGACTGCAAACTAGGGTATGTGTGGCGGTCCTGTAGATAACGAGGGCACACATTGCAGCACGCAGCGGCTCCATGCACACTGTAGATGATTTCGTGTGACGTTCATGGTTTCCGCAACCTTCAAGAACAGGCTGAAGTTATAAATTTTGCGCGTTCACTATCTTGTGATCTACTTTTTCTATAGGAAACTAACTTTTTCAAACTCTCAGATGTTCTGACATTCAAATGCACCTTTAACATTGATTGTTACTTTTCGTTGGCTAGCAACGCGTTCGACTGGCGTCGGAGTTATTGTTTTAGATGCTAAGCGTCTTATGGCCGAGTTCAATCCGGTGGTGGTGTGCGGCGTGACGACCCTTACTCCGCCATGCGCATCCTCCTCCCCCTCCTATCCTCTTCTACGCATCCCCTCTCACGCGCCCTGTCGACCGCGTTCCCCGCTCGCGCTGGTGAGAATTTACGGTCAGGCTATAGGGCTGACGCGCTGGAGTTTTGAGTACTGTGGCGGAGCCTGGTGGCGTGCGCCGAAGTTGCTTGGGTAGTCAAAAATTGGACGCCGACCGGCGAGCTACGCAGTTCTCAGTTGCTTTAAGCGTTTTACTTAATTTTGCGCCTAGTTTTCAGGCTCAAAAAGTGCTTAAAACGTACGCAGGAACTTGTCCGCTATGACTGCAGAGTCTGACGTGTTTGACGAGCGATCCTTGCTTCAACAAACCGTGCCGAAAGCAGGTGGTCTGGGCGACGGCTCTGAGCAGCGCGCGGTCCCGAAGCGCGGTCGCCGCCGTTATTGTTGCGTGGTTAATTGCCTCGAACATGGGGGTAAGGATCCTAATGTGCGGTTTTACTGGTTCCCCTCAAAGCCGTACGAAGTGGAGCGATGGAACCGCTGGATACGTGCCGTCCGACGCGTGAAGTGAGTACGCGAGCAAAACGTGGTTTGCAACGTAACGTGCTGATTACTTTTCGTACGCGCGTGCACGCGTTTATATATGTATATATTCCCTGTGTGCAGTCCAGACGACACGCCGTGGCTGCCGACGGCGATCACGAGGATATCCAGCCGGCATTTCGTGCGAAACGAGCAAAACGATGCCATGAGTCACCCTGCGTATGTGCCTACGATTTTTCCGGCAGCTTACAGCCGGCTGCTTCCAGCGGTCGGCTGTAAACATTGCGCGCCGTCGCTTCTCGACCGCCACCGCACGCTGACAGAATTTGACGAATGCCCTAGAAGCAAATGTTGAAAATTACGACCGTGCATGGGGAAAAAGTGTGTTTGCGACTGAATGCGGCAGAAAACGGCACACGACGCGAATGCGCTCATTCGGGCAGCCGACGGCTAGCCTTCGTCACTGCACCTTTCTTGATTCCGTTTCGTCGTGTAATGCAAATCATGTCGGCTTTCTTAACAGCAATCTTTTCGTTTATGCACTGTCGTTAATCGCGCGAGCATGCCTCGTAAAACTTAACTCGAGTTCAACGTCGTATGAGATTCGCTGCACTTGCGAGTTGCAGCGCGCCGAAATGGTTCCTTCAATCTCCTGCACGTCGTAAACATACTTGACGTTGACGAGCTTCTTGCGTTTACGCAGATTGCTTGGCCTGAAGAACTCAGCCACGCCAGAAACTGGCCGAGATCCAAAGCGGAGCACAACCGACAGCGGCGGCTCCATTGCGCATCTGAGCTTAGTGCTGCATGCGGCCGCCTGTCTGACTACTCGAAACCAAAGAACTTGTCGTAGGGGGCGCTTTTTAGCACCGTTTTCGCAGCGCCGCCTGGGCAGCCAGTCAGGCGTATAGGGAAGACACGACGCGCGTAGCGTGCCTCTTCGCGTTCCACGACGCGAGGTCGGTAGCATGCCCAACGAACGCCAACGGAACGCGATCGTGCAAGTTCTCCGGCTTCGCATCGCCTCATGGTCCCCTTGGTGCAATTTTTTAACCGCAGCCTTCTGCGTGACCACGATATCACTTTCGATGCCTTGGACGCGGGCTGGCGTTCGACTGCACTTTCTTTTAACACAAAACTGTTTTATGCCAGGGTCCACCAAGACTTCAGTGACGTATTTCCGTCACGGAAATGATGTCGAAAAAATATACACGATCACATGGCAAAGAAAAAAACTTCCGTCAACGGGCGTCGAACCCACGACCGCTCGGCGCGCATCGAGAGATGCCGGGCACGCTATCCACTGCGCCACGGTCACAGACTCCAGAGGCTTCACAAACGCGTCTTATATATCTATAACACTATCCCGGTCGGCGGGGTGATGTTGCCCTCTGGGATGGGTAAAGTAAAGTAACTCGTCATTACTGTGGCCCCCACGATTAGCACCTGCAACGCGTTACACGTCCGTCCCATTCGGCGCGTTTTCAATAGAAGTTCAATTTTGTCAATGCCTTATCACACCGCGAAGTGGCGATATTAGCCCTAGCGTCGTAAAAGCGTCGGCCTCGCTCATAGCATCACGCTAATCCAAACCAAAAATAGCTCTGCGACGCGCTCCTGCCTCACAATTCAGATTTCCTTATAAAACAATCTGTGACTGTCACTCTCCAGTCGTTCTCGCAAACATACCCTATCTCGAGGCAGAAATACTTTGCCGCATCTAAAATGATATTGACAAGACTAATTAACCAAAACTCGTTGATTACCTTTTTAATTATTGACTTGAGAGCGGTGTTTATATTAGAAAGTTGCAGTGCGTGTCAATTTATGGCATACCCATTTTTTAGAAATCAAGAAAGTCGCACGTAATTCGACAAATCCATCATCGAATTTTAAGGAAGAAATCGAAACTGATGGCACCAGGCGCGCAGAAACCGCGGCCGTAAATTGCACGGAGAAAGAAGATTGTCGTATGAGGTGCTCCACTACAATGGCATTATTAAAAGAAAACAAAAAAACGAAGGGTAATGGTATAATGCTACCCTCACGAATAGCTCCTATAGGTCTGTCCATAATATACCCATAGGCGTGCGCAGGGTTCCCCATCAGGGGGGGGGCAAAGGTTCATCGCAGCGCCCCCCCCCCACCCTACTAATTCAATGTATGGGGCAGATTTTGCGCCCCCCCCCCCTCTTAGGTGACTAGAAGGGTCAATATACGGGGCAGATTTTGCACCCCCCTTCAGATGATTAGGGGAAGCGGCCGCCCCCCCTGCCCCCCCTGTGCGCACGCCTATGAATATACTCATATGAGTTTTACACAAGTACTAAATAATTTTTTTTTCAAATGACATGATATTTTAGCCTTAATATAAATACCAGAAGTGAAAACAGCTTCGTATTATCTTAACACAGTCAAGTGTAGTGGTAGCTGAATTAACAAACGCAACAATGCAGCGCCGCACGTCGGTTTAAACAAAAAACACGCGGTCGAATTTCAAAATACTGTTTGCTCCGTAATCACAAATATTGAATATACACGCCTCTAATGTTCATCGTAACGCGACAACAAGCTTTCGATGCCTTCAGTGCAAGCTGTGTTTCACTTCGAAGGCAAGTGCGGCTGCTTCAGCACATAAGTTTCGGGGCAACGAAATAAGTCGAAAACTTGCCATAGATGGGTATAGCAAGAAATCCTTACTGTTGCAAGAAAGGTAAACGCGGCTGCACGACTTGCGCATTCAAAGGTCTTGCGATGCTTGCAAGCACGAAAAGAAACCGCAGACGTTACGTCGTGCAAAGTCGTCTGAGACTGGTCTTTTCTGCGTTTTCCCGTTCTGCTGCGTCCTCAACGCGCTGCAGGACAATTGGAAACTCCGATAAGCACATGCGCGCTTTCCTTTCCTTGTTCTTTCTTTAATTCGTTTGCTTGCGTATTTCTTTTCATAGTTATGTCTTTACTTCTTTACTTCCGCTATTTTTTTCTGCTAGATGCCTCCATGACTGCAGAAAGAGATTCATCTTGTAACACGGCAACTATAGGGTAACACTCGCCGCTCGTGCCACTAAAAAGCCAGCGCAAGTATCTGAGACTGTTATTTAGTAGTCTTTGTTATATCTAGTCCATCGTGTATAATGGCACGCTCTTTTTTTTCTCTGTGTAGAGAATAAGGACGCGTGTATTTTATTTATCAACAAAACATGACGTTGCAGTGTCTTCTACCTAGCGGCAGCAGGGGTGATATCATCTTATTTGTTTACACCTGTACTGACATATGCCAGATACAAGCGCAAGACAGAATCAAGCAGAGTGCGCTGTACGACGCGCTGCCCATCCATCAGCTTTACCTTATCGGGCAGCGAATAAGGCATCCCTTCGAGAACAACGCATGGCCAGCGCCAAGCGTGTCGAAAGCTATTTGTCGGGGAATCCGGACTCGCGTCAAGATTGGGGCAAAACGCGTTTGACAGGATGCACCCACGAAAAGGACCAAAGTGCGGTGAAGGGGACAGACGTAGGCGATACGAACCCTGGTTCCCTTTATCTCCGAAAGAGCTCAGCCGAAGCAGCTTTACGCGTTTAGGCGCGTGCCTCGTCTCGCCACTTCTCATACCAGCTGCGCTGGCGAAACTACGCGCTTTATCGGCGTCCTTTGTTTGCGGAGTAGATAAGGCTGTGTTACATATACATAGCACAAAGGCGGCGTATAAAAGGGAGAATCGTGGCATTCATTAACTATCTCGAAGGGGTATTGTTTTATAGTCTTCTAAATCTCACGTTCTACCAACCTGCTTCGCTATTTCTTGCAGTAAACATTGGACTAGAACTCTGTCTGTGTGTTTTTAGATTCGCTGATGATCCGCGCCCGTTCCATCCGCCTTTCCGAAATAATTTAATAGGCTTACCTTCTATATAGCATCCAGGAGCCCTGGCTTTCTCTTTGTATTCAGAAAGATGCCGTGAACAAGGGCTCTTAAACGTAGACTTAGAAAACTATGGATAATATAATGCCGGCGCCCTTTTATGGTGATCTGCGTAAGGCGATTTTCTCGTCCGATCGTTTCCATGTGCTATATAATCGACCCACCATGTAAACGCAAATCTTACCACATAGATATATGAAGCCTATTATTCTTGTTCGAGTTTTGTATGTGATGACACCCAGCAAAGTAGAAGTCGTGGCGTATCTCAGCTTTTTATTTTCTCACATTCAATTATTAACCTTTTTGTTTTTTCAATAGTATGACCCTTCTTCTCGTTACCGAATTTCCTCCCCCACGTGTTTATGCCGTCGTATTATTAACATGACGTCAATTGAGTAAATGATGAAGCAGACGTCTAAAATGCAAGAAGAACTAGGCTAAAATATATCTCTTGTAGGCACTACAAACTTTTTGGGCATGCGTGACTTATATTGCTGATAAGTACACTAAAAATACCGTTATTATACCTTGCACTGTCACTGTGTAAGTAGGTCATCGCACGACATACCAACTCCTTACTGACGCCTGGGAAAAGTTACACAAGCCGAACACACATATCAGAATTTTATATTGGTGGAGTTTCTGCAGCACGTCTCATTAATTAATTTAAAACCTATCCATCATCTCCGGATCATTTTGTAGCTCAGTGATTACGGTAGTGTTAACGCGTATACTTAGCGCTCCGCAAATCAGCAACGTACAGAACTATCCATGCACGTGACCCTCGGGATACAGAAACCGTACAGTGTACGTCGTCCCGTGCAGCATGAAAGCTCTTCATCGAGCATGTCATCTCTGGCACCACCTTAGTTTACTTACAGTTGCATTATGTCGAAGGCTGTCGTAGGTGACCCAACCGGAAGCAAAGAAATCAGAGACTCATGAATCCCCTAGATATAAGCCATAGGGAACTTCACGATATCATGCGGAAATTACGTGTTCGAAGCCGTTTACTTTATTGGGTTGCTGTTACTTCGATTGCTTTTGCTGCTTAAGTGGGCGATTGCGTAGAGAACAGAGCCAGCGAGCTCCACATCTCTAGAAATAGCCTAGACAGGGCTACGTGGCAGCCAAGTTTATTTACGAGTAACGCCGCCTATATGGTCTAGTAATCAACACATCATCAGCAACATAACCGCCACTCAGTACTAGCGGACGCTGTCAGCGAGGTTAGTGAGGTTTTGCCTTGTCACGCTTGGCCTTATAGCATTACCATACTTCACATGAGAAAGGGCACCACGTGACGTTTCAGTGGCTGCCAAGTCACTGCGGCGTCATAGGGAACGAACACGTCGATAATGCCGCTCGGGCAGCTTGTGAAAGCACAAAGGAAGATACCATACCACTTTCAAGGTCTGACGCTGCCAGCAGTCTTCGAGGGCTTGCACAGGAGACCACGCTCACTCTATATGGTGCCTACCAAGCAGCCGAACCAACCGGACCAATCGTCAACGCCACCTGTCCTCTTTGATGCATCTCTGTATGCCAACTGGACTGCGCCGAAGAGAGGCCACACTGCTTTATCGCTTATGGCTAGGCCTGGCATTTACGAAGTCATATTTCTTTCGGATTGGAATGGCCGACAACGCTCTTTGCGATGCCTCTCGTTGCGAGGAGACGATACACCACGTCCTGTGCGACTGTCCGGCATATAATGTTCAGAGACAGTCACTGGCGTCCGTTCTAGCGCGCCTTGACAGTAGACAAATGTCCGTTGAAACAGTTCTTGCATGCCGTCAACAGAAGACCTCACAGCTGAAGGCGACGAAGGCACATCTGAGGTCTTTGAGAGAGACGAACTTGGACAAGCGGCTGTGACAGAAATGTCGCGTACCACGCAAGAGTGACCGACTGATTCTGTGTGTGCAGTGTCATGTGCTATCTTTCTATCTATCTATCTCTTTCCTCTCCATCTTTAATGTCCCCCACCCTGTCCCCATGTGTAGGGTAGCAAACCGGTTGTCCTATACTAGTTAACCTCCCTGCCTTTCCTTCTCTATTATTTCTTCTCTGTTTAAAATTATATAGTTGAAGTGAAAAGTTCCATGTTGATTAATTTGCGTAGGTTGCGTTTCTAAAAAATTAGACATCGTTTACAGCTGCATTTCGTACGAGTCCTGCGTTGCCACCCACTGGCAACATCGAGGCACGTATGGAAGCAAAGGATGTGACGTTATTACGTCGCAGAAGCCTTATTCTGAAATGATCCCTTTTGGCGATTGTATCGCTGTAAGTGACAGGGATTCTCGAACGACTGATTAATGAAGCAACTGGTTGTCTGCCTACCTTCAAGCAGCCAATCAGCGCGAACTGAATGTGATCATCTGGCGAGATCTCCAACTAGTTCACAGTGTATATTAATTCTGTGTTACCGCTATGGGCAGCGTCAACGCTACACGTGACGTCACATCGCACAGTAATGCAGTGCGCTGCACCATGGGTGGTAAAAAAAATGGAAAATAAAGTTAGAAGGGCTAGGCCATTAGCACATTCAATGCCGCAAAATTAAAGGTGGACGAGATATGTCACCACTGGCCCCTCATTCGCGCGTCAGCAGAAACCGCATTGGCTTCAACCTTCACGTCTGTTGTTCCGCAATCCATTGTGATGCAGATCATCCATGATGCAGATAGGGAAAGCCGTAGGAAGAGCAGTTGCATTGTTTTGCTAAAGGCACTAATGGGGACACGGCGTCATCATATAATGCACAGGGCGGCCATGTGAGGCTTTTGGCGTTTGCTTTCATAAAACACGCTGTGTGGCATGCTGGAGTAAGTATTACGGGATTTGTGCTTCAGAGTTGATCGGTCGCTGCTGCTTCGCCGCGATGAGCTGTCCTTAAAAAATCACAGTTTCACTGCAAGGGCGAATCATTGAGCGCGATAACAGCGAATTGTAATGTTATACGAAGTGAGGCTGGCAGCTAATTCTTTTGGATCCGATCTCGCGCAACTCTACAAAGCGCTGGTGTAAGAGAATACGGCCGCTCCAGGCGAGAGATGAGGTGTTCGCACAGTCTCTTCGCGTTGAAAGCAGAGCACGTAGAAGTGCATACGATCCGTGTGCTGATGCCTGCGGAGATATCGCGCGCGCAAGCGATCGCGACCGCGTCCTTTGAATTAACGTTCATATTTTCTGCTCGAGCGAAACGTCCGCCACCCCGCGTTCCTTCATGCTCCTACAAGACGGCTGGGGCCTTTCCTCTCCGCTTAAGTAGCAATCAACCGCAGGCCTCCCACGCGTGCTGTTATTGCATGCGCCCTCAGCGTGACGGAGATGGCCGGCTCGTTTCATATCCGCTTCAACCGCGTTCGTGGCCAACGCTCGCGAGATTTTCCTCGCGGGTAGAACATACGATGTGCGGGGTGATGCTATCAATTTGGACTTCATGCGAAAAATGAAGGCGACGGCGACGGCTACGCTGACAGCAGAAATCCAGTCGAGAGTGTCGATGTAATTGCTATCGCAATAAATATGCTGTTAACCTGTAACGTTCGTAGCTTGCTGTGATCTCACAATGATGTTCGTAACAATCATGTTCGGATAATACTAGCATTGTATATCGCATAGATTTACACGTTTGAAGACAAGTTTGTAGAAGAAACCGAGCCAGTCGCGGCGCATTCCATCAACTAGCGTAGCAATCCTCGCAAGACATTCCCTAACCCAGGACTGCCGCCCGTGCTGTCTTATGGTGCTATGCATGTTAACAGCGAACGAACGAAATTACAACAATATCACCTCTGCTTTCACGCGGACGAGAGCCCGCGATGACAGACTACGAAACGAAGTCTTGCGCCCTTTATTTTACACATTAATATTGAAAGTTTTTTTTTACGTTCTCTTCAGAGGTCGCTCTCAAGCCAGGAAGTTTTTGTCGAGACACGCGTCTTCTATCATGTCGCACAACTTTCGCGTTCACATCCTGTACGTTTTCGTTGTCTGATTACTTCTGTCTTTTTCTTTGTTGTTTTGCCATAAGCCGGCATTGTCAGCGAAGCGTGCTTAGACGTTCAATACATTTTGCTCTGCGCTTTCGTCGATGATGCATTATTTTCCATTTCTCTCTTTCCTGACGAGATGATGGCGTCACCGTCTCCATTCAACACGACTGCTTTGAAGCAAACATTGACCTAGACTTTCGCGCCACTTCAAAGTGCAATCTGTCATCGCGGCATCAATTTCTTTTTCTTCTGCTTTTTCAGATGACGGGAAAGGATCCCTGAAGAGTTCTTGTAATCTTACTCTTGCCGTATACACGTAGTTCCTAGACAAGGCTTTTATATCGCGGGTGCCTGTCGCGAAGTCTCGCATTACGAAACCTTTACCCGCTTCCCGCAGTGTTGTGGCGTGGCATTTTAAGTTTAGTATACGTGAGCCCCTTTGCTGAATTCTTGAATATTTCTGTACGTTTACTCCAAAGCTTCAAAATCTAAATAACGGAGGACGAATTCGGAGCAAGAGCTTGGTTGCGCGGCGTCTTGATTCAAACGCAGTCGGTCCGGCCGGCGATATCGGGAGGCGTAAGATTGAGATATATAGATTGGGTGGCCGTGTGATTGAATTAGATTCAGTGTACACAAGATTTGGCTCCTGCCCCCCACCCCCTCAAAAAAAAGATATTTCTGAAAGGAGAAATAACGACTCGATGACGCTTCGATGGGTGACGCGTAGCATGGCGTGTTTTTTTCTCGGTTCCTGTTTCGCATTCGCAGCCTCCAGAAAAAAAAGCAAGACACACGTCACAAATAGAATGCTTTTGTAACCTTTGAGCCGCGGTACTGACCTTCGGCGGTCCTTGTGACGGGGTATATATATATATATATATATATATATATATATATATATATATATATATATATATATATATATATATATATACTGCAACCGCAAACTAGCCGAATTGGGCGTTTTAAGGGCTACAATCCTCCTTAATACTACCTTCATCTGGACAGTACTCCCTTAGGGTGTAATGAGGTGGGTGTAATAAAGTTCTGCGTCCTCAATTTTACTTCGTTAAGAAATTATGTGGAAGAAAGGAGGTAGATTCACTATCTGACGCCATTCGTGGAATGGAGTTCCAAGAACAAAAAACTCCCATCTCATTTCCTCTGGCATGTTTTCCCTATTTTTTCCGAAGCTTTCCATAACGCCTTCAGTGCTGGCGGGCATGTATGCAGCTGTGCGGGGGAAAGAAGTAAACGATAGAGGCGGCATGCTTCAGCGCACTAAAAATCCCTTGCACAGATAGCCCAGAGAAAGAGATATGCGCGACCCTCCGAATGGCTGGAGAGGAAGCGAGGAAGCCCTTTGGCCTTGTCGGGGCTGCAGCCTACTGCGGCCCGCCCCCGCCAGGTCAAAAGCAAGCCAGACATCGCGCCGCATGCGCGCGCGAAGAAAAAAAACATAGAAAAAAAGAAAGAAACGCGAGGAGGGAGTCGTTCCCACGGCGGCGCGATCGTCGTAGCTAGGCCGGCTAGGCCTTGTGGACGCCACTTCTCAAGTGATCAGCTGTGTCGGTCATGTGTGCGCGTTTTGTGCCTGCAGTGCCTGCAGCCTCACTGTGTTCTCGCCGCTGGATGTGATATGCGTGGTTTGACGACAGTGCGACATGCTGCGCTGCGAGCGCGATAATCGCGACGGCCTGTCGACTCAAGCGAGCGTGCCGCTGTGCATTACCAAGCAGGTGATGGGCACCCTGCGTGCTCGGCACAGTCAGGAACAAAAATGGTAATACTGATGTTCTCTCTCTTTGCGAGCCCTTATCGTCGCTTATGCACCTGTAGATGACCTTCTGCACATTGCATCGCTTGAAAAGTGCAATGAAAAGCAAAAAAAAGAAAAGAAAATCGGCATGTCAAGCTTGCGAAATGCCCGCACCATGAGCATGGCATGTAACCCATGCCGTACATTACACGCATGCCATTCATTGTTTCCATGTTACCAGCTGTCATTTATGTACGTCATACAGTCACGTCACGCTATACCAATCTTGGTATGATATCAAGTTAGAGAACCGGACGCGAGTGCACCAGGCTCCATGCCGTAAATGACATATATGTCGTTATTTTCATGTTACTGTATGTCATTTATGTTCGTCGCACAATGACGTCACGCTATATCAATTTAGGTGTATGTCAAGCTAGCGAACCGGCCGCGGGCGCACCATGAGCGTGGAGTGTGTACATGACATGCATGTCATTATTTTCATGTTGCCAGCTGTCATTTATGTTGGACGTACAGTCACACTGCACAATACCAATTTTGGTGTATATGAAGCAGGCGAAACGGTCACTAGCGCCCCCGAGACCATGTTGTTAAAATAACGCCATACATGACAAGCGTGTCATGATTTGCACGTTAGAAACTGTCGTTTATGTGTGTCGTACACTCTTGTGACGCCATACCTATTTTGGTAAATATCAAGTTAACGAAACGGTCGCAAGAGAACCAAGGGAGTGACGTGTAAATCATGTGGTTAATGAAATGCATAGCATGATTTTCAAGTTAAGACCCATCATTCATGCTCTTCATGCAGTCGTGTCATGCCACACGAATTTTGGCATACATCCCATTAACGAAACAACCACACAAGCCATGAGTCGTAGGCGGCTAGATAGATAGGTAGATAGATCCGTTCAAAGTCGTAGAAGTGTTTAACAAATGCTTCGCATTTAAGTCGTTAAACTCAGATAGCAATGATGTGTGATGCATGTTTTGGAACTTCTGTGAATACCACTCATGCTTCATACGACCAGTCAATCGACCCAAGAGTGCGCCCTGATAAAGTTGTTTGCACGATATAATTTTCTTGCCTGCGATAAAGCATGAATGATGCATGATGCTTTCAGGGAATATACATTAGAGCAAAAGGCCACGGTTATCACATTGTCACATGAAGGAATGTGTATAAAGGACAACTTTTTTTCGATTTATTCTTTTCTCCAACTTAATTTGTTTGTTTTAATCCTTCATCATCGTGTCAATTTGCGCACATTGACATGTGACAAGACCGTGCGCTCTCATTTTGCAGCATCTACCTTGGATGCAGTAAACTACCCTGGACATCTTTCTCCCGCCATGCAACTGTGAGAACCCACCGAAGCACAGATTGTCAGGAAGTGAAAAAACTTTTCGGCAACAATTTTGCATTGCGCACTCTGCCCGTCTCCTGAAATAGCATATTAAGATACATAAGCACTGTACCTTCATACGTATGCATCAAGGAACATTGAAATTGCATATCAAGGTACATTAACATCATTAGCTTGGATTCATTTAGCTAGAACGAATAAATCATATTAAAGCTATACAATGACGGCCATATCATGTGACAGACATCTGCTAAGTGCAGTGTGTATTGTGAAGCACATGCGTTTTATGGTATTGAATGAATGGATAAATATTTATTCCAGCAAAATACAGAAAATGGGCCTCAAGTGAAAAGCGACAATGGTAGCTTGAGAAGTGCACAAGGCCCAGTAGAGCAAAAAGAGAGACAGAGCAGCAGAAACGTGTGCACGTTCAAAGGCAAAACATATACGCATACAAAAAGAAACAGGAAAGACAAAGCAGAAGAAACGTGCACATTCAAAGGCAAACACCTACGCCATCTGCAAAGTCACAAAATCAAAAAGGGTAAACATTTACGCTAGTGAAAACAATGAAAATCAGAAAACAGTGAAAACAGGAAAGAAGGAACGGCCATTCAACGGCATGGAAGGAATGCAACTTCATTGGTCACGTATCAACAGTGGAATTTGCCAAGGTTACACGTGCATATTCTTAGCCATTAGGACATGTGCAAGGCTAATTTAATCGCATTGACATAAGTCAGCTGTTGAGTCTGTTGAACCAGATTGTTGAATCATCTTGTTTATTCCCTCTCGTTAATTTGCTGTTTTCCATTATGTTGCCATAGTTTTCAAGGTCAATACATAGTATCATGACTGTTGACACAATTTGACAAGGTGAAAGCGCTGTTATAGTGCCCAGGCCTTAGTGTATCCTCATTAGAAGTGCGCTGTTTATTTTTGCCATGGTTCAGTGCCAAGTTGCCCAATATGCACTCCTAAACAGAGTAGGTGCGGTTAATCAAGACCTTGCTAACATTCACAACCCTTTTAAAGTGTACTTATAATGATAACTTTACTGACATCAAAAACTACCCACATAAGGGTAAACATGGTAAGAGTGCACTTCTGGTGGTGTTTCGCATTTTTTTTACATCTGTTTGTTTTTCGCCCTGTGCACACGAAGTGAAACGCTCACAAGGAAATACTTAGCAGCATCTCAATTTTGTATTTATTTTGTGTTTTGACAAAATGTCTGCAATAAGGATAGTGAAGTGCGAATCTTCGGTAAGACATTCATTTTTATGTATACAGAAATCTTAGTGGACTTCTTTTTGTGTAATTTTCAGGAATACACTTCTGGCAAAGCAGCAAGTGTTGCTTGCCCACCAGTCTGTGTTCAAGACAAGTGTATTGTGGGCATGAGTGTCGGCAGGATTTTGTCATGGGGGTGCAAGGTGGCGTAACGTGTTGGCCTGGTGAGCAGGAGAGCATTGGTGTAGCTTGGGTGGGGTCAAGTGCTGGTGTGTCTTGATGGCGGCAGGTGCCCTTTGTGCAAACCCAGCCCGACACCCATGATTGTGGGAACACCCTGATGTGCCTCACTTTACACTATGTCGAACAGCTCGTACATCTTACCACATTTAGGCCAACACTAGTATTTATGCAGAGTGTTATGCGCAGTACTGCGTGCAACCTTTCTGATATCGTGTGCATTTGAAAATTTCGCATTGTTTAAAAAGACGCTGAGTGGACCCAGTGTTATTTAGGAAACATAAGTCTTAACAGGGGCAGTTGGGCGAGTTGGTGTATATTCATAGTTAAAGAGGGCGCAAAAAAACCACAGCACAGAGAAATGAAGGGGACAGGATGACGCGCTACTAGCAACAGAAGTTTAATCGAAACCACAGAAAGATGTAAACACACAGTACGAAAAAATTACAAGACTAAACAATCACACATCCATAGAGGAATGAAGGGGGCAGACAGGACAATGCGCTACTAGTAACTGAAGTGTAATCAAAACCACAGAAAGATATAAACACACATGACTAAAAAAGGCAAGCACATGTTCAACTTCAGTTGTTAGTAGTGTGTCGTTCCGTCCCATTTGTTGCTATGTGTTCTGATTTCGTTTTCACCTTTTCCTTACCTATGAACTGAACTCCTGACTGTTTCACAGTCTCTATATATGTGTGGTCAATTTTTATTCATCCTCATGGCATATCAAGTCCTAGGATCCAATGTGCAAAGCGACCAGTCACTATTTACAGAAATTTTTTTATTGTGCCTGTGATTGCCTAATTGCAAGTTGACGTTGCAGCCATGGTGCTTGGATTATTTTCAATGTGGTAATTATGCGTAGGCCATCAAGTGAGGAATTAAGGATGAACTTTTGAGTTACAGATGGCACTAGCTGGCATAAAAACATTGAAGCATGGCTGTACTTGTTATGCATATTAGAAGTATTGGTACATTGCAGTCATGTGATTATGCCGACAAGTTCCCAAGCACACTTCCAGAAATTTACGATGGCTTCCAGGTATCTGTGAGTAAATATGTACAGCAACATATGAAGGCAACCTTGTAATTTTGTGGGCATTGCTGAATGCTTTTATGCACCTTGGTAAGTGGACCTACAGTCAACACCACAGGTCTATTTTGGGCTTTTTTGTAGGAAACTCATCTCCAAAATCATGTGCGACATGTTTTGATGCCATAGGGCAAACTAATGCAATAAAAAACTGTACAACTGCCTGTCTACACGGTTTCATATTTCCCAAAAGTGATGCTAGCCTTATTGTACTAATTAGTTGCCTTCGTGTGTAGGCTGACACCAAGTTCCTTGGGTAGCTTATTTTTTTGGATTGTACTTACATACTGCCACGGTGAAGTGCACACGTTAGGGCGCATCATGATGAGATTTTACACCCAACTTTCGTTTTGCTTTACTGCTGTGAATTATGTATAGTGCTTAGGCTGTACTGTATATGTTGTTCCACGTGTTCAGTTTTGGGAGTAGGTTCTGTGCACGACGATAGAAATATATACCTATATCCTTACATTGACACGAGAACTGCTGCTGTTTTGATTCCAATAAAATGTTGCAACCACTGGTTTTTGTATCAATTGAAGTATGACTACTTGTCATGCATGCAAATTGAAGAAATGAATTTGTGCTTGCAAAACAAATTGCTGAAACACTGCCTGCTCAATGTAACTGCTTCTGTTTTGTTACCAAACATTGAACAGATGATTCACAGATTATGACACGTTGTAGAAGATAGGCAACAGAAAGTTAGACAGAAAGTCATCACTGTGTTCTAACGTAGAGTGGGTGATCTTTTATCAATAGTAGCATAATTGAAGGTTGCTGTTGTATAAATAAAGTTTAACGTAGTGTGCAGGTGGACGAGGGAGTGCACATATGATAGTTTTTCCAGTTTTCTGCATATTTGCTACAGTCCTCGTGTTTCTGTGTTACGATTGTGAAATTCTGAATTGCAAACAAGCCAACCTCTCTGCTGCTGTGGTGAAGTCATTCATCAGAACCATATTTTCTCAAGAACAGCTGTTCCATTGAGGAAGAGGGTATATGCTTCTTTTTAATGGGTACTGCATCATCTGTCTGAGGGGAGGGCCAAGTACACATGGACGTTCACAAGAGAGAAGTGCAAGTACATTAACTTTTTGTTTTGTGGGAGACCTGTCACTGGTAAACTGGGGAGGTTGTCCTTGACATTGGGGCACGCGTTAGGCATTCGCTTTAACGCGGTGGCGTGATGCTTAACAATAAAAGCTAATTAGTAAGAAATGTAGGTAGTATCCGAGTATGAAAGCAAATAAATACTGAATATGCGTTATAGAGAATCACTGAATGCCGTGCTAAAGCGTGCATTGCGAATAAGCGCTAATTGCGGAAATAGATAAGCGTTCAGCTGCTCAGAAGGCGCTGCTGCCCTTAGCTTCGTGCAGCTCGCGGCTGTACGCGCGCATTGAACGCACTTTATGTAGGCGCGTTACAATGCCCTTGTAACTCTGGAATTTTCTGCGTGTGTAATTTTCATATGCGAACGCAGGCGGTCCGCGCTAAAGAGTGCATTGCGAATAAGCGCTAACTGCGGAAACAGATTTTTGTTCAGCTGCTCAGAGCGCGCTGCTGCCCCTGCGTGCAGCTCGCGGCCGTACGCGCGCATTAAATGCACTTAATGTAGGCGTGTTGCAATGTTCTTCTAAGTCGGGCATCTGCGTGTGCAACTTTCATATGAGAACGCAGGCGGTCTTCGAACCGCTCATAACACGCTGCCGCGTCTGGACGCGCGCAGTTCGCGGCTGTAGAAATAACGAAAATTGCTCCACAGCATACGCTCATGGAATGCACATACGTTCGCTCATCTGAAGATACCTTTGTCACGCTGGTATTCACGAATTTAGCGCGAGCGAAGAGGGCACACGTTTATAATTTTTCTAGCGGCACGACACGGTGAACCGGAGAATTCGGAGCCGAGGGTGTTTACGTCGATCGGCTCGGCCTGCATGACGCCCCACAAATTATGCATTGACCTTCCGCAAGAGCAAACACACGCCGATGGTACAAGAACAGAAGTTCGAAGTTGTGCCGACGGGTTACCAGCCGCTTTGTATATACATTGGTACATATATAAGCCCACGAAAAAAGCAAGCTTGCAAGTGGTGGCTCTGTGGTGTAATGGTTATACTGCTTGCTTTAAGTGCGTCTGGTCGCGAGTTCGATTCCTGTGTCGTGCGTACTTGTATGCAAATGTCATGGTTGTGCATAAATACTTTGATGTCCATTTTCTATTAGTGATGAATAGTAGCGGAAATTGGCCGGTAAACGTAATATAGTGCCTAAAATATACCTTTTTTTTCATTTCGTGACTGCTCTAGGGCCTCGTATAAAAGGAGGCGTTAACAGCTCTCAAGAGAAGCAGAAAAACTCTCAATGCGCTCTGTTCAAGCCCCCAAAATGACTTACATAAAAACACCAACTTTACCTCCAAAAGGAGGCTTTAAAAGCTCTCAAAAGAACCAGAAAAACTTCCAATGCGCTCCGTTCAAGCCCTCAAAATGACTTCAATAAAAACACAAATTTACCTCCTTAGTTCCGTCTAATCACTCCCTCCTTTTGAACCTCCTTTCGAAGGGGGTTTTGCGTAGTACCTTTAGGATGCGCGCTGCACAACGAGCCCAAAACTCCCTAAAAGGCTCAAACCCGTTTGCAGTGTATATATGAAGGGAACGTCCAGATGAAAGACAAAAGGAAAAGGGTGCAGTGACAGTGGTTCATCGGCAAAGAATGAAAGATTCTGCGGTACTCGCTCCCTGGGGGCCCAAGAGGGGGCCATAGATTGCGGCAATCCTATTGCTCCTCGCTTGGTTGCTTGCCCGAGTCGGGGTTTGATGCGATTCTACTCTCCGAATGCCGCGTGCACCATCTGCGTCTATGCACGAAGCAATGGATAGTGGTTGCTGCTGCGTAGGAATGCCTTGCGATGTGTCTTGAAATGGAAGTATGGAAACGGGAAAGGGTGAGCGAGGCGCGATATCACAATGCCCGGAGGACAGTCCTTTTGATGTTGCAGAAACTGTCAATCAGGAAGCGCTGTGCGAGTTACGGCGTGCATTTTTTGCCCACAGATGTAGAAGAGCCCTTATAAAGGATAATATTTGTTCGATTGTAGTCCTGCACTCGAGCTTTTGCCACCGCACGTTACTCTGTCACGAGGGTTCATGTTTAACTTGCGTCGCGCGTTGATGCCAGTGTTTCTGACTTTTCAAGTTGAGCAATACACGAGGAAAACGAATGGGTCAGAGAAAGAAAATACTGTTCCCGCACGCCAGGGCCTCAGACTTCCTTGTCTATGAACTCTGATTTCAGTTAAAAGACGACTCTCTAATGATTTCATTGTTCCTATAGATACCTATCGGCATGTTCATTTTGAAGTGCGCTTTATAGGGTTACTTAAGAAATAAAATACGAGAAATAAAGGACATCAATAGAAGTGCTTCAACTTTTTTGGAAGACACTATTTGTGGTGAATATTGAGCGAACTACATTGAAAGTGTGCACAATGATTGTATGTGTAGTTGATAGGGCTAGCCGTCGCCAATACATCGCGACAATTCCTTCACTTATTGTTTATTCCAATAGCAAAGCTAGATTTCTTCATAATGAGAATCAAGTTGTTCTCAACATATTATGTAAGATAACTTGTAGGAAGGATAAGTTTCGAGGCGCGCAAAAGACCCGTACTGGGCTGGACTGGATGTGGGGACGCGCGCTGCAGTAACAAAGGAAGTCTGTATACCAGAAAACTCGACTGGCAACATTGCAGGGTTTCATGAAGGCTTCGCTTTTTTTTTCGAAGTGTGCGGTAACATGACAGCATGACATCTACTACAAACTTGTTTGCGGACAGATAACACTCAGTTATACACATGTGGAATGAGAGGTGCAAAAATGACGCTATGGCACATGGGATTACGGACTAGCATACATACGGGACAGAGACGCGGACCATTTCCGTTCGTTCTTATGCGCTCTAAAAATCGCGGCCGGGCTACTGGGGCGGCACGACGCGCTTTGCGTTTCCCTCTAGTCCGGCCGGGGTGTTCAATCACATTTTAACATGCCGCGGGATGGCGACCAAGTTCTGCGTCCAATATGCGACGCTCTTCTGGCTATCACACCTAGTTCTCTGATTACGCTTTCACCGTTAACTACTACACCACAAGGGTTTGTTTAATCGTTTAGTATGGACGTTAGTCGTCGGGATGGAGATGTACCACCAACCGTCGAAGTGGGCACATCCACGTTAAACGGTGCTATAGCTGCCAGACATCAATAAACATTTTGCTAACTCTCTCACATCAATATACAGTAAACATTCAGTTACTTGTGTAAGGCCACGCTTTACTTTCGTTATTGTCTCTCAGTAGGTTCTTACATATGTACGTTTATCTATCTGATACGATACCATGACAAATTAAACGCATCATTTTGGGGGAATACGCAGAGCCAAAATTACGGCCTTATACAAGAGGATGAGCATTTTGTTGCTTTTAGTAACGTCAATCATCAGAGCAAGATACATTCGAGCATGAAAACCTGTGTTTATCACTTCAATAAAGAAGGCCACATCCAATGTGCCTACCTCTGCCGACGACTTCAGGTCGCCTAAATCCCTCAGTATGTCACCATGATCGCTATGTATTCTTGCACAAAGCAGGTCGTCAGCATCGCACAGCTTCATAGCCTTCAATATGCAGTCTAGCGCCTGCAATATTACGGAGCATTAAAAACCGAGTCGTCAGTAGTCTCCTTAATATGGACACTAGCACGGGAACGCTCAGCAGTTCATTCATTCATTCATTCATTCATTCATTCATTCATTCATTCATTCATTCATTCATTCATTTTCTTTCGGATAGCTCAAGGACCTCACTGGAAAAACATGGCAATCGGTTCTGTAATTCTCTGGTCGTTTCCATATAACAGCAAAAACCTCGTATGTACACATGTCAGTCACAAAACATGCAAAAATACATGATGTTGAGCAAAAGGCAAATCTTGTAACTGTAAAGAAATTTCGACATTTCTAACGTAGAAGGAAGGAAGAAACCAAGGAAGAAAACAAGGGAGAAGGCAGGGAGGTTAACCAGACACATGTCCGGCTGGTTACACTACGCTGGGGAAATGGGAAAGGGGGGTATAAAGATGCGAGAGACAGGGAAGGAAAGATGGAACAATCAGTAAATGCCCTGATGCGTATGGAGCGGAGGCACTCTACAAAAGTAAAAGGCGTTAGCATAGGGCCGCAGTCCTGCTTTAACTGCCTTGTGAGCCGACGAGCGATGGCGACGATCGTCTCTTAGATGCAAATCAAGGGCAGCGGCATAGCAAATGATCGATGTCTTCTTCGGGGCCGCAGACGTCGCATGCCGCACTGTTGGTTACTCTAATTAACGTTGTGTACGCCTTCGTGAACCCAAACCCCAACCAAAGCCGACAAAAAGTGAAGCTTCACGTCGACGAAGTCTGGACGGAGCTCGGAGTTCCAGTGTAGGATTTATTTGGTGGAGTCTCGTATGTGTTATTTATTTATTTATTTAAAGAATACCTTACAGGCGTCCCTTGAGGCATTGTGTAAGAGGGGCACTAGTACAAAAACGAGAACTTTTGTAGCACTTTAATAACAAAATAATCATGAAGTCATGTACCACATCGCATAACAAGAAGTTCAATGCAATATAACTAATCAGTTATTGCAGCAACGGTAAAAAACAACACTAGCAAAGATAAAACATATAATAAGGAAATAAACATCTAGTCATGCAAAATTGAAATGTTATGCAGTATTATGGTTCGCATAGAAAAAGAAAGAGAAGAAAAAAATGCGACACTACAGTGCTATACAACAAGAAATTGCAAAAAAGTTGCAACAACGCAGAGAGCCCACTGCGATAATGACAAATATGTTTACACTTCGTTGGCCAGATAACTGGCCAAGGCGTCACGGAATCTATCAATGTTTGTCATACATGCCATGCCATCCGGCAGGGAATTCCAACATCGGACTGCACGTGAAAGCGCTGAGCAGCCGAATGCACATGTTTATACGTAAATGCGGGTATAGCTAAAATGATTATTAAGCCTGTCTGACGTGGAGTAGGGTCTTTTCAAGCATGCTCGGCGTGTTCCTCTCCAGCAGACAAAGACTACGTGGGAGGTGACGAAGTGTCCTTCAGAGATGAATCGGAACGTTGTGCTCTTGTTGGGATGAGCTAGCCGCTTTTTTTTCGGAATCATTGCCACTGATCGCACAATGAACAGGTAGCCACTGAAAATTGACCTCTTGGCCTGTTTCTTTGACGTGGTGATGAAGCTTGACAATTTCGTACGTGAGCTGCTCGTGGCAACCGCGTCGAAGTGACTGCACGCACTGTAAGGCCGGTTTCGAGTCGATAAACACTGCCCATCTGCGCGGTGTCCGAGAAGCCATGTACTCCAGGGCGGCGCACAGAGCCGTAAGTTCTGTCGCCGTAGACGTAGTGACATGCGATAGCTTGATTGATAGGGTTATTCCTCGAACTGGTATCACAACCACGTCGCCAGAACTGGACACTGTGGTCGAGCCATCGGTGCAGATGTGTACTGCTTATTGTAGCTTTCGTGCAAGAAAAGTAGGCTCAATTGTTTTAGTGCCGGGGCAGACAAATCTGATTTATTCTGCAGTCCTGGAATTGTAAGACGTAGTTGTGGAAAGGTCAGGTACCACGGACGACACGCCGGCTTCTCCGCAGGTGTAGGCCCTGACGTAAACGATGCACGATGCGCACAGAAAATTGCACTAAATGTCGTACGGGGCCTTCCAGCAGCGAGGCTCGCCAGGTGCTGGGAAGAGTTCCGGGCATATT
This sequence comes from Rhipicephalus sanguineus, assembly GCF_013339695.2. Classification (NCBI taxonomy): domain Eukaryota; kingdom Metazoa; phylum Arthropoda; class Arachnida; order Ixodida; family Ixodidae; genus Rhipicephalus; species Rhipicephalus sanguineus. The sequence goes on from NC_051184.2 coordinate 103,788,233, forward strand.
GGCTGAGCGAAGTACGCATCGTTTCAACGGTGATGTGCGTCGTGATCGAGAAGTCATGAGCAATGGCAATGGTTTCAGCCGTCGACGCGCAGCGTGGTAAACGAAGGCCTATCCTGAGAGACTGGGCTTGAATACTTGGAGCGTACGCAGGTTAATTTTGCAATACCTGCAATATCCAATTTGTAACATAGAGCTAATAAAATCATATACGCAGGTAGTGGTAGCAAGCACTGGAATAGGAAAACGTGCAGATGGAATACGATCAATAAATAAGGAGAATAATTTCTATACCGTAAACAAATAGCATATTATGCATTTATGCAGAACGAAGAGGTATGGCACATATCCTTGCAGTGAAATTCATGTAAAATCCACGTCACAATAATGCTTATACAAGCCCTTTTACCGTTCATTCAATGGTACTATAGAGGTAAGAGCAGACCCCACGGACTGTAATTGAACAAATAGTTAATCGCCATTCATAGATAATTTAGGAAGTGTATCTGATAAATTCAGTGAGTCACATCTCGATTCAAGGGCAGCAGCGAAAACGTAGACTCTGCACGCTCTAGTCTACGTGTGGGATACTTGCTGTATAGATTAACCTTTTTGCAGTTTTAGTGTCTGATGTATATGGCGCATGAAAGACACATTTTTGTGCTTGGGCGAAATTCTCTTTGCAGATATCTAAGGACAATATATGAACTATTTGTGAGGTCGCAGTTGACACTCCTTTATAAAGCCTTCGAGACTTGGCGAACCGATCACATCCGAGGCACAGAACAATCTCAAGCTGTGTCCCCACAAGCGAAGATGACGAAGAACACCATGTGATGATGATAATCTACAGAAGATAAAGAAGTGCCTGATAAATGGCCATGTATTTAAATTCTCGTAAAAAACATGTCACCTGAGAGGGCACTACGAGTTCTATTGGTACAGGGACTGCCGGATTACCCGAAATATTACTTTATGTAAATTTTGGAGATACGCAAGGGCCAGTGATGTGTTTGAGTGATAAAGAAATAACGGTGTTTTAAGCACGTGCAAGCTACGAACACATCGACAGGTAACTCGTTTTGTGTGCAGTGTCAAACGCTTGGTTAACACACGAAGACAAAAAGTTATAAAATAATTTGATGCAAGTAAATAGGTACCTTAACCGTCCGGTTGATGTGGTTGTATAAAAGAGCGGCTGTGTGCAAGGCTCCTGTGTCAGTGCTGTTGTCTTCGATCACATCTAGTAGGAGGTCCTCAGCTGCTCGAAAACATCGGAGCCGAATTAGAAGCTGAGCCTGAAAACGAAGATAAAATTAAACACCGTAGGCTGCTTTTTTTTCAAGAGTGTAGATCTAGAAGACGATTGATTCGAATCATTCGAATCGTTAGGAGGGAACATAAAGGTATTTGCTTAGCTAACAAAGCACTTTCAACTGTGCAAAGGCTGCACCGCTTAAAAAGTTACTGTATCCCCGCCACCTCTATAGTAGCGCACATTTTACGTCCCTCAACACAATCTTCAAATGTAAGCTTGTGTAAGCCTCAACAAGTGAAAATGATGCTTTTTTTCTCACATTGTACTCCTGTCTGAGTACTTCTTCTATATAATAATGAGCGTGTTAATCTTTCCCCTCAGCAGGTACCTTGCGAGAATGCAAGTTCATTTAACTGCATGTAGTACTCTATACTGCTCTGTCTAGTACTCTAACACACCTAGCTGACATTACGTAAGTGGATTTTATAACAGAACAGTGGTAACCGCCTAATGTTTTCCCACATTAACCTACAAATTAGTATTGTCTATTTGGTCCGTCAGCATATGTTTTACAGCATTTTTTATATTTACGAGGCAATGACCTACAATGCCTATGCAAAAACTGCACTTATTTTCTTTTCTTTGAAGCACCCCGCCTAAAGGTAAATCGTAAAAGAAAGATAAAAGTGCTACCTAAGTAAGCTACTAATAAAAATATAGCAGAAATGGCCCATTTGTCTAGCCTGACGTTTCTCCCATATGAAAAGGAGCAGCTGGCACTGTCTAACGGTGTCAGCATCCTAGGTGTTAATAATTCTCACTTGCTAAACTAAAAGTTTCGATTTTCTTTCGCCACTCACATGGTGAATCTTGCTATCATGATGTTCCGGGAAAAGGCGATCGATTTCCTCGAACAGCTGCCTTGCTTCATCCAGGCGACCAGCATTGACGTAGAACACAGCGAGGTTGTCCATGACCTGTGGATCCGGCTCAAAAGCAAGGGCCCTGTCCATTAATGAAGAAAAAAAAATATCAACGTCACTGTAAAGGTAAGCGGTCAGCCACTATACCTCATTCGCATATCGTATGTGTCGTGCTGTTTAACAACATCTAGTATGGTGCTGCTTCCGATGGAGACACAAGTTTACTCGAGTAGCGGCAGCTTCAAATTCGCTATACATAGCCATTTGTTATATTGGGCAATATAGGGTAAAAAACAACACTGACAAGGTGTGTTGGAACAAGATTTTATAGGAATCTAAGCGTAGCAACTTGAGCAATAACACGAGTAATAACACGTCCCTCGGCAGCTCTTTCATTCAAATGGATAGCGTGAATATTTAAGCAACGTCGATGTTACCCGATTAAGTACAACTGAAGCACTTTTTAGAACGGTAGTGCCAGAGCTCTGCCGTAATGGCTTATCCACTGCTATGCGAAGAGCTAAAACACAAAAGGGAGCATCAGCACGCGTTTTGACAATTACGCAACTAGGAAAGAGGAACAAATGAGCTACAAGGCATCCTTACATCAGACAGCCTGCCTTGGAAAGGGAACTCGACTTCGGCCTTCGACTTTGTATGACTAAGAGATAGTGTGTGTAGTACTTTGTGGAGGGCTTCACAGAAGTTTATGACCGATGAGGATGGGGATCGATATATGTATCCAAAGACGAAGCTCTTGCTGTCTAGCTTAAGAAAATCGTGGTTAAGTTGTACCCAAACACTTTCGCATTCAGTTACTTTTAATACAATGTCATGTTGTTGTATATAGTGCATGTTCGAGTTGATATAAACGGAGACATCTCCATAATTACTGCTTGCCCTATGCGAGTATTTAGACTTTTATGAGGAGACTCCAAACAAATATTTGTCGTCATCGCTAACGCATGCTTCAGAGATACCGATAAGTGAAAACGGATTGTCAAGAACAGAGAGAAGAAGCTGTATGTCATCAAAGGGTTGCGGATGCTTCTTGCATTAATATGAATCGCAGAGATTGAGACAGGTGAAAGAAAGCTCTTGAGATGACCTCTTGAGAAATAGGTAGCCATAATTGGCATGGACCTAAGTACAACAAATGAAGAAATTTAAATTCAATGTGGTTTGCTAGCAGATTTTGGACAGGTCGCCATCGCAGCTGATGCGGAGCACCTTACTCTCTGTTGTCCTTCTGGCTTTGATTTGACAGTTATCTGTCCATAAGAACTTCCAGTTGTGCGCCTTCCCCCTTACCCCGTGAGGAGTAGCAGGCTAGAAACCCGCTTTCCAGGCCGACCTCTCCTCCTTCTTGTCATTAAAACATCTTCTTCTTCTTCTTCTTCGCCTTCTTTAAAGCCAGTGTCTGAGAAAAGAGTGCCTTGTTTTCGGCGGTGAGGTGATCGTTAATGCAGACAGGATTGTTGCGGCTTCGTGCGATCCAGTGTCACTTAGGCACAATTTGGCCTTCCGAGCCTTGCTCACGGATGAAGCCTTTTTCGTCCGAGAGCAGATGCGAGCAAGCAGGTTCTTTGTGCCAGCTTTCACGGTTGAAACACGGTGAACGATGTCGAGATCACTGGGTCCCAGTTTACAATTAATCTTATCACCTATAGGCTGCATGATCGTCGCGCAGTGTTCCCCTTCCGTCGCCGGGATGCCCTTGATGTCGGCGTCGTTATTCCGTGAACATTGTTCCATTTGCGTAACTTTAAGGGGCAGTTCCGCATTTCGCGCTTTTAGCGCCTTGTTTTTCGCAATCAGAGAGGCTTTATCTTTCCGAAAGCATTCCACGATGTCTTTCATGTGCTCAGCGCTGGTTACCAACTCGCTCGTTTGTTTTTTTCATTGCAGAGAAGTTCACTCCAGATAGATGTGCTTTCACGATGAACTTGTTAAAGATAGCGTCAACGAAATTATCAGGACACTCGTTGAGTATTGCTTCAAGCTCGATAACTAGCTAGGTTTAACAATAGGCTAATATCAATCATAATTGTGACAATACTATATAAAACACCTGCAAGCACGATCCCTTTATACTAGTCGGCGACTTCAACGTAGACATTATGGACCTTACGACCTAGCTTTGTCTTCGACTCTTTATGTCACTTTATGCCACTCAATTTACGTTATATGGGGCAACGCTCGGGCAACGTACAGTTACTCACCCATGTGATACCCAGAACTTCGCCCACTCGTCATGATTCACTTCGTGTAGATGCGTGTTTTTTGTCCTTTTTTAAGTGCGTAGTACTTTAGGGATCCGGCTTGTCGTCCATCCATAGATCTGTTGTGGCGTTGTCACCCTAAAAATTAAGTGGTAAATACAGGCCTAAAAGATTGTTAGCAATGCTCGAAACCGCTTCAAAATAAACGAACAAGGTCTACAATAATATGACTAAAGAAATGACCAAGAAGTAATCGCAATAGTTAACTTTAAATCGCTAAAAATGTTTCGGAAATATGGGCCGCGCAAGAGAGGGCACCACCGCCCCACCAAGCGCGTGATTGCTCGTCCTACCGGCGCCTTCTTCACTACATCTGAAGGGGTAAGGAACCTGACAGAACTCGCTGCAGACGACCCGTATCTCATTTCCAGCAACAAGAAGGAAGTCGATAAAGCGCAGCAAAAAGTAGCGCGCATATCGCACCGTGCTTACGAATCTCCCTAACAACATTCTACTCATGCCGCGGAAACCCTACACGCTTACCTCAGACGCTGACGTCATCGATGGTTTGCTACACGGAGCAGTGCAAACTGTACGAACACGAAACGCTGGGTGCCCGTGCTACGCACAGTTGCAGAGTAATGGAGCTGCATTTTCTTTCTTCACATTTCTGTCCTGTTTTCGTTTGCAGTGGCAGATATATTTTTGCGTCAGGAATGTGCTGCGTGAACCATAGGAAAAAGAAAAAAAATGCTGATACGCACAAAGCATAATAAGCGGGTGTATATCACATCGCATGTACCCCAAGCGCGACCGCTTGATCTTTACTTTATAACTTGATGGCAGCATTTAGAAGATAACAAAAAATGATGACGATAATGGTGCTCAAAAGAAGCGGGGGTGGTGGCCGGTTCCCGGAACAGCTTGCCGAAGAGAGTTGCACAGGACTGCTGATTGTGTGCACGCGCGGTATTATCGTTCATTTCGCCAATGCGCTCCCTTATACTGCGTTCATCGACTCGGCGGTCGACGCTCACGCGTTCAGGCTAAAAAACTGGGCGGCTGTACACATACTAGGCTATGGAAACATGTAGTTGGAGATAGGTTCATCGTTGTTGATTGATTGAAGTCGGAAAGGGCACCTCGTTGGTTTTCTTATTCCCTTCAGTCCGGAGTCCAGCAATTTTCTTAAATATGAATATGTTGTGCCTGTGAACAGCAGCACGTGTGTCAATGCAGCATACGTGCGGTTTTCGAAGCGTTTTGCTCCGCCTTCCAAAACTAAGTGTTCCCATTGGCTACAATGTTAATGGCTCCTCTTGGAGCTTCCACATTTCTACTTATGAAATTCGTTTGGAAATCTGTGCCAATAGTTCTTACGAACAGATAACTTTGCGCGTGGTGTGTGTGTTATAGGAAGTGCAGCACCACTGTGTAAGTGCCATACAACGTAAAAAATTGATTGACACCACGATAATTACAACTGGAGTCACGGCAAAAGCCTCTATCGCTCATTTTCACGCTTCGATTGTACGTTAACTAACGGAAAGGAACAACATGCTTTAGCTTTGGGCGCGAGCGTCAATAAAACAAAGTTCTGTAAATGTTCTGCTCGGTATGTTTCATCGAGGAGCTGAATGTTTCATAAAATTATTGAGGCGTTATTAATTATTTCGACCAACGTTAAAACAGGCGTCACTGGTTTACTTAACAGAATGCATACGTATTTTTCTACAAGTCGCTTATAATGATGCAAGCACACTCGCAAAGTGCTGGATCCGAAATGTCTACGTAATTAGAAAAGGGGACCATGACGCGATGCAAAGCCGGGGCACTTGCATGATCGCGTTCCGTTGGCGTTCGTTGGGCGTGCCACCAACCTCCCGTCGTGGAACGCGAAGAGGAACGCTACGCGCGGCTTATCTTCCCTCTAGCCTGGCCGTTAATTCTCACAGGGCGAGCGGGGAACGCGGTCTACAGGCGCGCGAGAAGGGGACAGCGTAGGAGAGGAGAGAGAGGGGAAGGGGACGCGCATGCGCTGGCGCTCATCGCGGCGTTGCGCAGGAGAGAATTTCGGCATGTCTAGCTCGCGGTTCAGAAGAGTGGAGAGGGCATAGGGGAGAGGAGAAGGGCAGAGGGACAGTGCAGATGGGGGTGGGTAGCGTGAGTGGAGAGAAGGAGTGGTGAGGGGAGTGGAGAGGAGGTGTGTGGAGTGGGTATGCGCATGCGCAGTAAGGGTGGTCACGCCGCACACCGCCACCACCGGTTTGAACTCCGCTATAAGATGCTTCGCATCTAAAACGTGAACCTCAGGACAAGCTCGGGTCCCATCATGTGTAACACGTACCAGGTATCTTCCTACCTGGGCATCTCTTGTTTGCTTTTGGTGCGGGATACCACGCGTTAAGAATCTCCATCACCATCCCAAAAATGTAAAAAAGAACTCTGTCATGTTTCCGCGGTCTCTCAGTTTGGTGCTATACTTAGCGTGAATCATTGTGAAGAAAGTAATATAATTTTATGAAATCCTGCAGGTGTGCGTGAAGTTTGGTTCTCAAGCCATTTGCGTTGTTGACCCTGGCGCGATCCTAAGCCCTCCTTCGCGGTCCATCCTGGTGAGTTCATTTTTTTTTTCATTTATGGCGCTTTGCACAAATGCAGAGAACTTTGCCCTATTTGCAATTAATGAGGATGAGTGGCTGGCTGGTATTTCATTATTGCTAACGCGAATATGGCGGTGAAAATTATTGCGGTAGTAAAACTCAGCGTTATGCAAATCTATTTTATAAAAGCAGCATATTTTCTCCGATTTCGCGGTCGAGTAGTAGTAGTTAACAAGGCGAATTCTTGGGAAAATTCTAGTGTAACGAATAATTCTCAAGGCGCAAATAAATCTGCATAAGTGGTAGGGGTAATAAAAACTTTTATTGAACATGAAGTCAACTATAAGTGGAGGTAGTCTGCCAGGCCGTGCCTGTGAGCCACCTCTTCGGCTCTATTTAATAATAATATCTGGGGTTTAACGTCCCAAAACCACGATATGAGCTCTTCGGCTCTATTTATAGCCCGGAGGTTAACGTCCGAGTTGTTCGATGAAATAATTTTTTCCAAGGCGCAAGTCAGGGAGATGGCAGACACTGCAGGGCTGATTTCGAGTCTGTAAATATTCCCCACTTTAGTGGTGAGTCTAGTTGAATCATTTTTAGTGCACTGCCGAGTTCCGCAAGCTCCACAGCAGTCGACGAAGTGTTAAGTGAGGTTCTGGAATGATCGGTTTCGCCTTTTGCTAGAAAGATAGCGGCTCCTGCAGATCCTCCAGCAGCTGTTAAGTCATCTGTGTACAGTTTAAAATGACTTCGTATTCGTCATGCAGCATCAGCCGAGACAGCTGCTTATATATGTATCAAAACGTTTATTGAGGGAAAAAAGAAAAAAAAAAGTGTTTAGGGAGCGGGTGGGTGGGGCCCCTATTCCAGGGCTCCACTGGCTTGAGCGGCCCGCCGCGCCTGGTCGAGGAGTACTAGTTGCACCACCCGATCCTCACTGGCGAGCAAAGTCTCCCACTGCTCCCTTTCGGAAATTTTGCCGGCTATTTGCGGCGAGTTAATTTCGGGTGGCCTGTTCTGGCAATGAGAGCTGGCGACAAAAGCTCCGCTTTCTTACGAACATCTGGCACTGTCAGACGAAGTTGAGACCGATCGAGGTGCCAAGGTGGTGTCAGGAGTTATTCAGCTGCTGCTGCTGAAAAACATTTATTTACAGATGTTATTTACAGGGAGGGTGGGAGCGGTCCTTAAGGGGCCGCCCCGTACAAACATTAGGTGGGCTCCCTCTTACGGGAGCCCATTGGCGATGGCCGCGGCCCGGGCCCGCTCGACCAAGGCCCGTTGGGCCGTCAGGTCAGAGCAGCCGAGCAGGTGAAATGTGCAAGTCAACTTCCACCAAGTATTCTGAAGTTGCATCCAGAGCTCTCTGCAATATTCCACGAAGACGGGGACCATGGTGCGACGGACCGCTGACCCATAGTGTGATATCATCGGCATCAATCGCTATGCCTAGTGGAAAGTCAGATTCTTGCGGTAATCGGCTTGGAAGTCCAGCTAGCACACTGTACAAGAAAAGCGGCGACAAGGCGCTGCCAAAATTAACAGTGCGAGATTGACTCGTTGCTTCTCCGACGCGTACTTTCATCCTGTGCTCCGATAGAAAATCACGCACAAAATGTAGCAGACGACCTGAAATTCCCGCAGTCATAAGTGCGCAAATAATCGCCCTATGTAGTGCCGAGTCAAACGCTTGCTGTATGTCAAGGAATAGAATGTACGCAGAGTGCCTGCTTGCTCGAGCAGATTCCAGCGATGATACAAGATCTGCGATGCTGTCGAGGGCTGAACGGTGACGACAAAATCCACTCATGACATCAGGGAAGAAGGAGAGCTCCTGTAATCTGCCGTCCAGACGAAACAGTACCATTTGTTCCATCAACTTCATAACGTTAGAAGTTAGCGATATTGGACGGTATGAATTCAGATGTTGCGCAGAGCGCTCAGGCTTTAAAACTGGCTTCACCACAGATGATTTCCACTCAGTAGGAATCAGAGACGTTCTCCACACTTTGTTGTATTCGTCTAGGATACCCTGATGAAAGGCTTCATCGATGTTTCGCAAGGCTTGGTACGTAACACCATCTTCGCCTTGAGCAGTGCGACGATATGAAAGGCTGAGCGCATGGCGCAACTCGTCGAGAGTAAAGTCTGCTTGATCCATCTCACAGGGAGGACCACAGAAAATTGTCATAGAACTATCACTTGTCAACGAATTCAGGTCGCCGCTTGCGTTGTCTCTTGATATAGGAGAGGCGAAAAGATCGGCAAGTTCTTACGCAAGAATTTGCGGAGACCGTCCAGTCGTTATGCGCAAGGCTGCCGTTGGATTTTTGCAGACCTCGGGATTTCGGAGGGCCTTCAATATGCGCCATACACTTCCAAAACCATTCGCCGCATGCAATGAGCTACGCAATGCGGCCTAGCTCCTTCGACGAAGTTGTTTGCAGTGCCGCCGTATGGCTGCATCTAAGCGGTTATATAGCGTCCAATAAGAACTCCTTTTAAAACGCTGCGCCCTCCTGTAAGCGCGTCGTCGACAAGCACGTAGCCTCAAGAGCTTCAAATCGGGGTTTGGTTTATCTACGCTCCGCCGTCGTCGTACCGTAGCTTGTTGTAGACACTCCCTCACGAGTTGGAACAAGTTGTCGTGTGACGGTGCCCCTGCAATCAGCCGACGGAACTTGTCCCAATTTGTCACACTGTAGGCAGCACTCTGGCGGCTAGGAGAATGTTCGGAAACCAACCAAATCGGCAGATGATCTGAGCCCCATGGGTCTGCTTCACGTGACCAGGTAAGGCATACATCTCTCGTTGATATGGCAAGGTCAATGGTGGATTGTTGCTTTCCTCTGCCGACAAATGTGGATGAGCCGTCATTAAGTGTCTGCAGGTCATGTTTAACAATAAGCTCATTGATTTCAACTCCACGATTGTCTTGTGGGCGAGAACACCAATGAGGATGGTGAGCAATAAAGTCTCCACATAGCAGAAATGACGGGCCACACCGGGATACTGCTCCAGTAACGTGATGTCCGAAGATCGTGTCGGTCGAAAATATATGCTTGCCACAGTCGTAATTGTGTCCCTGAGACTCACAGCAGCAGCTGCACATTCAAAAGCGGCACCTCATATGTCACTTGCGTTAATAACTGAGAAATGTAGGTCAGCTCGTATGTACAATGACGCTTTTGAAGCATTTCGCGGATGCGTGGTGTCTGTGCACTGTAAAGACCCACATGCCGGCGCCGTGCATCGAGCGTTGCTGTGAACGCCTACATAGCCTGGAAGTAGGAGTTCACCTTTTCTTACGTTGGTTTCTTGGAGAGCTATAACATCCGGCGGGGTGTTCATTGCAAGGAGCCTAAGGACTAAATCAGCATGGCGTGGTCGTAGAGACCTGACATTCCACTGCCTTACATAGGGACGGGGCTTTCGACGAGTGTTCATGTTTTTAGTGAAGGCCGTCGATAACTGGAACAAGAGCCTCCAAAAGCTGTTCTGCGGCTAATGCTGCTGGTGTTTGACAACCGGCGATCAGAGATCTCACGACGTTAACAAGCATCTTAAGCAGATTGATAAGTTGGGCATCGTCGTTGACTGAAGCCGTTTTGGGCGCCCTATTTACAGTATTTTCTGTTGTAGAAGGGGCCTTGTCGAAAGCTGGTTCTGACGTTTTCGGCGGAGCGACCTTTGAAGTGGTGACTGGATCCGACTGTTTTGATGGAAGCGCCGGCCACGATGTTGCAGAAATGCAGTAATTGTGCCTCCCTCCGTCACTCCGATTCAAGCTGACTGTACTATTCTTCGAACGTGCAGAGACATCCTTGGTTGTGCCATTTGCAGCTGCTTCATGGCTAGTACGGCTACGCATCTTGTCTCCTGATGCCTTCTTTTTCGCTTTCTCTTTAAGGACCTTCAGTTTTTTCTTTAGCATGGGACATTCTTTGTCTGTTGCCAAGTGTTCACCATTACAGTTAGGACACCGAGATGTCGCACTGTCACAAGAATTTGCGTCTTGATTTCCGCCACATTTAGCACAGACGACAACACTTGTGCAGAAACCTTGTACATGTCCAAGCTTAAGAAATTTACGGCATTGTAGGGGAATTGGTATGAAAGGTCGAACTGGGTATCGCACTAGTCCGGCCTTTATATGACTAGGTAGCTTTTCACAGTCGAAAAGAATCTTCACACACTTTGAAGAGCCGAGCCTTCGAGCGCTGATGATTCTGCATGGTGGCGTGCAAAAGATCATGCTTTTCAAGACATCGTCTGAAAGTTGTAAGTCAACATCAGATATAACTCCGGCTGTTACATTGGCGCCCTGTGGTATATAAGCCCGCGTGTTGACACCGCATAGCTGGGACAAACCTAGCAGGGTTTGCACCGTCTTCTTATCTGTTGTGTCCACGGCAATGATATTTTTCTAGGGTTGACTCGAACTTCTTGAATCAGACCAGGGGCTAGTTTGAAGAAAAAGTCATGAAGGTTCTGTTTGGAGATAGCGTTCAGGCTTACCGTGACGTCGACTGGCACATACGCTACTGTCGTAGTCACAATGGTGCAGTATTTGACAGTCTCTTCACTTGAGGACGATGTCGTAGACTTCCGTCTTGACCGCCGATGCTTAGCAGGTAGAATGGCATCCGAGTCATCTGACCTAACGTCAGACTCGGAGTCGGCAGCTTCTGATGCCACCGAAGAGCTGAGCAGCTTCGTTGCCGCCGTAGGCCTATCCCTGCCGCTACACGGGTCCACCACCATCTCCTCCATAGCAAGCTTTGCAGGGAGGGTCTCCCAGCAAAGCAGAAATCTTGAAAGCCAGTATTCACTACTGACAACTTGGAGACCCCTTACTTTCAACATGGTTCAAATAAATCAGTCGGTGACATTTCCGTGTCTCTCGATGGTGTCATGAACATAATTTTGCGCTTGGGAAATAATAAATCTCTTGGTCCTGATGGCATTCCTAATATTTTTCTTTTTAGATATTGTGAGTGGACCAGCCGCTACTTGACCGTAATTTTTCAAAAGTTCGTATGCACCTCAACTGTTCCTTCAACTTGGAAATTAGCTAAAATTCTTCCTATGCATAAATCTGGCAGCAAGCAGTCTCCATTAAACTATCACCCGATTTCATTAACGTCACAATTATGCAAACTTTAAGAACACATAATCTTTAATCATATCATGGGGTTTCTCGAAAATAATAACATCCTAAGTGATGCCCAACATGGTTTTCGCCAAGGTTTTAGTACAACAACCCAGCTTGTAGAATTCTCGCACGACATTTCGCACGCTATAGACTCTGGTTACCAAATTGATGCAATTTTCATCGAGTTTTCAAAGGCATTCGACACTTACACATTCTAAATTTCTGCATAAAATTCACGCTATTCTTAACAATTATTCCTTAGTTGACTGAATTGCTAGCTTTTTAAGCAACCGTTCTCAGTTTGTTTCTTTTAATTCCACAAACTCGCCTGTTGTGAATATATCATCCGGAGTCCCCCAGGGTTCGGTCCTGGGACCACTTTTGTTCTTATTGTACATAAATGATTTGCCCAATTATGTGTCTGCGAAAATCCGCCTTTACGCTGATGACTGTGTAATATATAATGTAATTAATACCAATGATGACCACATTTTACTTAATGATTGTTTTGCACAATTTTGCAGATGGTGCGCCACATGGCAAATGAACATAAACTTTGTTTAAACAGTCGCTCTTTCCTTCTGTGAACGCAGCTCCGTTTCTTTGTTCGATTACTCTTTCAATGGCTTCTCTTTGTCATGTGTGTCCGATTATAAGTACTTAGGCCTCATCTTCACACCCAATATGCCTTGGTCTAAACATATCGAATACACTTGCAATAAAGCTTTAAAGAAACTGGGCTACCTAAATCGTACATTAAAAGATGCTCCACGCGAAACAAAATTGCTAACGTATAAATCGCTCATTCGTCCCATCTTCGAATATGCCTGCCCCGTATGGAACCCTCATAAAAAATCGGGCATCACCACATTAGAATCCGTTCAGACGAAAGCCACCCGTTTCATTTTCCGCCGTTACGACTGGAATTGCTCGCCCTCCTCTCACGTTGCTACGCTAGGTTAACAAACCTTGTCCGAGTGACGCGATCTCGAATGCTTAAAGTTGCTCCATATTCTTGTTAATACCCCATGCTATACGTTAACTAACGAATATCTGTCTCCTGATAAACTGAAACCCACAATGAATAGCCACACACTCAACCTGACACCGTTTCATCCACGTGCTAACCTATTTAAATTCAGCTTCTTTCCGCACACTATAGAAAAATGGAATCTATTGCCTTCGGCAGTAGATCATTGCCTTTAGAAGATTTCTTGCATGAATGTATTGACTCGCGATTTGTTCATTAAGAGTTGTAATTTGCATTTGTATTTGCATGAATGTATTTATTTTGGATTTGTTTATTAAGAATGTATTCTTGTGTGTGCTGATGTACAGAAAACCCACTGCTGCGATAGCCCTAATTGGGCTGCAGTATGTAAAAATAAAATAAATAAATAAATAACAAAATAAATAGTGCTGGGTGTTGGAGATGCACGATGACGCACAATGACGCACAAATATAGAAAAAAAACTTCAGCACCGAAGGAAATTGCCAGCCGAACGCACGGAACTTCGTCGTCTTCCATCCTAATGTAAAGACGTCGAAAAAAAGACAGAAACACAAACCTGCACGAAGGTCGAGGAAAAAAAACCACGAAAAGACTGACAGACACTCTCTTCTTGTTTCTTCTTAGTTGCACCCTTGCGCCACGTATTTCAAGTAACGATGCACCAACTAGCCCAACATAACGTACTGTTGAAGGGGCGGCCATAAAAATAAGGGCGAAATTCCATAACTACCCATACCACGGCGAGGCACTCTTTCTCTGTGGTTGAATAATTAGCATCTGCGCGTGTTAGCGTTCTGCTTGCGTAGGCGATGACTCTTTCCGTGTCCTCTTGCCGCTGCACCAGCACAGCTCCCAGACCCACATTGCTAGCGTCAGAGTAAAGCATCGTGGGGGCTTCCTCGTCGAATTGGGCAAGCAGTGGGGGTGTTTGAATACGTTGGCACAGATCATTAAACGCAGCTTCCTGTTCGTCATTCCACTGAAAGGCAACGTCGTCCCTCGTGAGCCGAGTTAAAGGTAACGGAATGCGTGCGAAGTCCGCGATAAACCGCCGATAATAGGCACAGAGGCCCAGAAAGCGTCTGACAGCCTTCTTATCGGACGGTACCGGGAACTCTGCAACGGCAGCAATTTTTTCAGGATCGGGCCGAACTCCTGCGTGGCTGAAGACATGACCAAGAAATTGTAGCTATTCAAAACAGAAGTGACATTTCTCTGGCTTTAACGTGAGGCTCGCGGGCCTTATGGTCGTCAAAAGTTGCGGAAAAGAATATGACGTCGTCAATATAAACCAAGCAGGTTTTCCTCTTCAGCCCCGAAAGGACGGTATCCATGAGCCCTTGAAAAGTAGCGGGCGCTGAACACAAACCGAAGGGCAAGACTTTAAATTCGTATGAACTATCTGGTGTCACAAAAGCGGGTTTCTCCTGGTATCTTGGATCTACCTCGATTTGCCAATATCTGCTCGTCAAGTTCATTGAAGAAAAGTAGCGAGCGTGTAGAAGTCTGTCAAGTGAGTCATCGATACGTGGAAGCGGGCACACATCTTTCTTGGTCACCTGATACAGCTTCCTGTAGTCCACGCAAAAACGCAGCGTCGAAGAATTCCTGAATCACGGCGCCGTTCGGACGGTAATGCTCAAGTTCACTTGGCAAATGAGCGTCGCGGCTTGTGGACGCGATTGCACGTTTCGCTTCCGCTCATCGAGCTTGTTAACAGCACGCGGCCACAAAAGTTGTGCTACGTGCATTGCATCAGAAACATTGTGCTTTCATTTTGATCTCAACGCTATTGTACTTCAAATACAGTCTAAGTGACTTACGATTGTGAAAAGCTTGCCCTACAGATGGTTAACAAGCAAAGCACATTATAGAGAATCGCTGCTGCAGCATTTTTATCGACGCTGTTGGTATCGGTGCTTTCACAGCCTTCAATGTCCCCTGAAAAATCATCGCCGTCAAGGTGCACGCATAGAGTTTCCTACAATACTTACTAGAGGGAACTCTGGCGCTAGTGTCTATGGGAGCTGCAACGCATGGCGCTTCAGCCAGCATGGGAATGATGGGTAGTACACAAATTTGTCTAAACTTCGTTCTTTCGGCTTCGTTTGGCTCCGCGTCGGCTGCATCCGCTTTGTCGCAAAACAAAGTTCAACAAAAGTCAGCAGTTCCACTTCACCATTTTAACTTTCTTATGCTCACCAAATCAAACCTGGTCACGAACTTCACAACGTTCTATTCTTTTATCCGAAACGAACGCCAAAACACAGCAATAAACAAAGCCACAAGTACGTTCGAAGCCGCAAGCACGAAGACTAGGCAAATTTGTGTACTACCCATCATTCCCATGGTAGCTGAACGATCGCAGCGCCAGAGTCCCCTCTAGTTAATTTTAGGAAACTCTATGGGTGCACGGTCTCGATGAACATCACTGTCTATATCAATCTATAGAATTTCCTCCCTCTAGAGCTGCCTCGCCTTCTCCGCACTCAGGCCTTAGAGAACACTTTGCTTGCAGTGTGCTGCCAACTATCAACAAAGTAACAAACATGCCGGGCAGCGCTGGCAATGAAAGCAACACACGAGTGAAGGACGACGAAGAGAGAGGGGCTCCGCATCAATATTCGCCAGCTTAGAATCCACTAACGTGAATATGCACAGATTTCATCGATTAATCAATCAATCAATCAATCAATCAATCAATCAATCAATCAATCAATCAATTAATCAATCAATCACGTCTAATCTCCGTCGGAATGCGCCAGCTAAGGACAAGATTGAGCCTGCAACGCGGTCGGTACTTGGTCGTAGTTCCCCAGAGCCGTGGAGCGAGTGCAGCCCCGAATGACTGAATAGTCGCTCGCAAGGTTCATATATCTATTTTCTGACAAAATGTAAGGCACTATAGTTTTGTGTATCACCTAGCTATTACGAAGGCACGGATATTATTCAGTGACAAAAGAGGACATCGCGTACTCACGCGACACGCCGCATGTAATGTTATGGGTTTCATACACTACAAAAACGCCGACGCATATTATATACAAGCGAAATAGCTCGAGTTCCGACAGAAAAAGACAGACACTAATATTTCACTAACCTGCGTAGCCAGAGAAATCTTTGCGGCGCTGAAGTGTGTACACTGTGTGGCATCATTGGCAGCACGCCTTGCCCAGGGCGCTTCACCACGTATCTTCACGAAAACTTCGCGTCTCGCAAGAAAGAATAAAATTTATCTTGCAATGTACGGCCGTGTCGTAGTGTATATTTCTAACGTAGTGTTTATTTCCAAAGTCGTAGTGTTTATTTTCAACGAACGCGTTGACAATCGGGGAAGCGCAGCCGAACTATGGAGCGGCTGCCGGCTTGTCGTCTGCGAACCCTCCTACTGACATTTGCTTGGTGGCGTAACAGTCTATTGGCATTGCGAATAGCCATAATTATGGTTTACATACATGGCTTATGAGAGTTGAATTTGTGTCTTTCCAATTAGAATCTCATAGTGGACCCGAACTGGGGTGCGTTTTTTAGATGCGAAGTATCTCTTGCTCGGGGGTATGTCACGCGGCGCGGTCATCTGCGTTGTGGTCCGCAGTCACACTACGCTGCGGAGGGGGCAGGTGGGGAACCGGTCGGGCTGCTCTCCGCGGTGGATACGGCGGGAGATGAGGACGCCGGGTGATGTGCGAGCACAAGGAGAAGAGAGGAACTCGTGATTGCTGTTCCCGTAGCTCTCTTGGCGAGGAATGGAAGAGAGGTTTTGCTCCAGCTCCGTCTCTCCTTGGTTGCATTTGGCGGGGGCTCCTTCAATGGCGGTGGCAGACGATGTTTGCGGCGAGAAAATGGCGGCGGCCGTCTGCTGTGTCGCCTCGTATTGAGGGTTAACGTCGATAAAAGCAGGGATGTTTGTGCCATTCTCTTCCTTGCCTGTTTTGGCCCGTGGTGTGCGCCGCGGGAAGGCCGGGGTTTTCGTCGCCTTCGAGTACGCCTGGGAGTGCTGGGGGTCTCTTCCTTGCGCAGGAGGCTGGTGGCGTCTCTCAGTTTCCTCGTGCGACATTTTGTTGAATTGAAATGAATTGAATTTTATTGCTCACATTTTTCACAAAAAGTTTGCATACACTGTGTGGACCCATAGCTATAGGCTAGTTTGGGTCCGAAAAGAAACATTTTATAATGGCACTTCGGGAAAGTGTAACTAAAAAGTTATATAATATCCAGAAAAGAAACATTGCAGTACATCTAATAACCGCACGAAACCGTTACAACACAGAAAAGAACGAAGAAAATCACCAACTTACATACTACAATTAAGACAGTCATCAGACTAAATATGACAGGACATTAATAAATCAGTGCATTCTTCTAAATAGTGTTTTTCTAGTGCCTTAGTGAAATTAGAAAACATTTTTATTTCAAAAGGAATAACATTCCAGATTTTAATACCAACGAACTGTAAAAGCCGTTCACCATATACATTGTTAGTTCGTGGAATATTCCATTTACCAAAGGTTAGTTGTCTAGTAGAACGAGAAGGTGCGGAAAACATCGAAACATGAAAAGGGTGGTTGTAATTAATAACTGTGTGTACATATTTGGCTAGTTTTAATTGCCATAGCTTGTCGAAGGGCAAAATAAATAATCGGGAAAACAAAGGTTTGCTGGGGTCGTTATACTTGGAATGAGTAATGATTCTTACAGCCCGTTGTTGGAGTCGTATAACCGGGTCCAGGTAAGTTGTGTACGTGCCGCCCCAAGACTCAATGCAATATGAGATGTGACAATGAACGAAAGCATAATAAAGTATTCGTAGAGTAGTGGTATTAAAATATTGACGAGCCTGAGTAAGTCCATGACACCCTGAGGCTAATTTGGAACACACATTCTGAATCTGCATCTGCCAATGTAAGTTGTTATCTATAGTGACACCAAGATATTTAATCGTGGTCACTTGCTCGATCACAGAAACGTTAATTTTATTGTGCATATCATTAGCATTATTTATTTTATTTATTTCAACATACTGCAGCCCCGCAGGGCTATCGCAGGAGTGGGCAAATGCATACATACATAGAAGAGCATAATACATACATATATACATAGCAGAGCATAACAAGTGCGCTGAACAAGAGTGAAATGTGATGCACTTAGTCTTATCGGTATTTATAGATAGTTTATTATTCGATAACCAATGAGCAACATTTTCCAATACGACATTGGACTTCGATTCTAGGTCACTTAGATTTTTACCTGTTCCTATGACACAAGTATCGTCAGCATACATCAGTATGTTAGAAGGCTGCAATATCTGCGGAAGGTCATTATTATACAAGGAAAAGAGGTGGTGGCTGAGAGGCGAGGTGGGCTGGCCCGTTGTGCCTCCTCCTGTCGCACGAGGCCTGCTGCCTTCTTCACAAGAAGATCATAGGCCGTGGATTGGCTGGTGTTGCCGCTCAAGGTGTAACCAGGGGGATAGCCCGGGGGCAGGTTGTCCTCCATCACAGATGGTGGAAGGGCACCACAACACGTGCTGTCATGGAAGGCGGTGCATTAAGGGGGACGGGTTAGGGGCCTACATTGATCATGAAGCCCTTATAGGGCTGCGCACTAGGCGCTTGTTCAGAAAAAATAAAATAAAGCACGCACGGGTGGCATGAAAAAAGTATACAAAAGAAGGAACTTACAGACGGGGCGACCTGTTCGCGCTACTCTCTTGTCCGCTTGCGTGAGGACGCGAACCTCCTGCTACGCAGGAGCCGCTGCAACACCTGAACATCCCCAGTCATGAGCCTCAGCCTCGGTTGGGTCCCCTGAAATGCGGGCTCGACATGCCAAAGTTCTCTCCTGTGCAGCGCCGCGATGAGGGCCAGTGCATGCGCGTCCCCTCCCCCTCTCCTCTCCTACGCTGCATCTTTCTCGGCGCCTGTCGACCGCGTTCCCCGCACGTCCTGTGAGAATTAACGGCCAGGCTAGAGGGAAGACGCGACGCGCATAGTGTTCCACTTCGCGTTCCATGACGCGAGGTTGGTAGCATGCCCAGCGAACGCCAACGGAACGCGATCGTGCAAGTGCTCCGGCTTCGCATCGCTTCATGGTCCCCTTTAGCGGGAGATAGTGGAATTTTTTAAAATTAAGTTGCTCTCTCTTTCGCAATACCATAAAAGTGAGACTTCGCATCGTCGAGCCGCACCCCTGAATGAAAAAGATGTGCGACCCGACGAACGCTCTTGTGCGCCGGTGATCGCAATATTTTTTTTCTCCCTCCGCCATGGCGCTGCACAAGAGTAAAGAAAATCCGCTCGAATAGGCGACAAAACGGGTACGCCCATTCGTTTCAGTGGTCAGTATAGACGACGCCTCTCCGTGACGTATGATTGCATTCCGGCTAATTATCTACAAGACACGCCAGCTGACACGCTGTTAGGTTCTATAGGAAATGTTTAACAGCGCGCGCACTTTCTATTCACCAATAAACTGAGTTGTTAGTGTCGCCCTTGTTTCCCTTCTTTCCTCTCGTCCTTGTCTGTTGTGTGCGGGCTGAGAAACATTCCTTGATGAATCGATACCAACTCACCCAGTTGTCTTCACATTTACATTACGGTTCTTGTACGTCATAGCTGATATACGCATAAAGTAATGTACAGGAAGACACAGATCAACTTACAGGCGAGCAGCGCTAAGCTGTTGCCAAACCTGTTTCTTGTTTCAATTGGAACAGAAATGGTCCGCAGTTGCTTCGTGATATGCTTAATCTTTTCAATCCTCCATCCGGCGCTGTGTACGCCAACAACATCCTTGGTGCGGAGGCTTTTTTAGAATGTGTGATTACTTCCTCTCCCCTCAAAGGAAACAAGAATGAAGAATTTTGCTCTGCATAAAGTACCTGTCAGTGCAATTGCTTAATTTGGTTTTGTTGTTCCTGCGGTTTACACCAGCTCAACGGTCAACGTGGCAGGGTGTATGTTGGCTACCACCGCGCAACGTTCTTCAGCCCAGTCAGTGACATCGATGAGTCCGAAAATTTTACCACTTTTCGATCGTAAAGCGCTTTCTGTTCGATCGACATTTCATTCACTGTGAGGCTACAGAATTGCTTCTTTTCTTAAAGTAAACGGCATTATCACGAGGAGCCTTCGAGCATTGAGCTACAGTCACTACGGTTTCACCAGTGGGCGGGCCGACGACCATCTGAAGATTACTTTATGAAAACTGCCGAAAGCCTTCCTTGACCTAACGCAGTCGTAGAATTTAGGGGAAGTCGCCTAACAGAGAAGACATTATCGCAATCCACTCTTGTAACATCCGCCTCGCTTTGAACCTCTGGAAGGGGGAACTCATCAAATTTGTCACGTTGCTATTTAAATCTTAATTATACCGTCCATCGCTGGGTCGTATTCCCATACTAATACACCATTTGCTGTAAGTCGATGCATTGGCACGGCCTGAGGTGAAGCTCTTTAAAACAAAACATGTCTGGCGCTCTCATGTTTTCCTGGCATCCCAAGGTATACGAGTGCGCTGGCTGACTTCCGGTCTGGAGATGCCAAGGCGTTGCGATGAGTTCGCGTTCTTTGTCAGTAACATACGCACGTCAGTGGTAGACAACTTCGTTATTTGATCTTTGACACTCATCTTTTGAATCGTGCCTTATTTTTTCAATGGCAGTGGCTGTCAGAATAGGAAGAAGTGGTCTACGTTTGAACAAGACCACTGGCAGCTTAGCTTGTCAGCAAAATGAAACATAAATATGGTCGGCACGATTGTCGGCTACAGCACCTCGTGCTTCGATCCCAGCTACTGTGTGAAATTAAAAGAACAAATGATGACCCTTGAGTTCGGCACTTCTTTGCTGCCTTCGTTTTCGCGATGTGGCGAAATACTTCATGAGCAGGCGTTCTGGAGTTGTTCAATTGAGTGGACTTTTGTGGAATTATCATTTAGGGTGTTCGCAGTCCTTCATCTGTGTCGCGGCCGACAACATTTCCTGGGCACTGCGATTGCTGTGAAATGTCTGATTACAACAGGCACGCAAAAAATGCAGCCGGAAAGGAAACCACGCCTTTTCCTCCTCAGCCCGCCGTATAAGTACTTCTTTCAAACGAACGCTTTCGCTCACATTCGGCTTCGCGTTCTCTTATATTGTGCCGCGGTTTACCGATGTGCAGAACCGCAGCAGTAGTGTGCTGCTCATCGCCGTCAACATACCACCGTGACTCAGCATGTTACGCGTTCTCCCACTGAAAACGCGCCATTCGGCAGGGAACACCGTTTATTTTTATTCAGCGGCCGTGGTCGAGCTCGGGGAACACGTTAACGAAGACCTAGACTCCTCGAGGGCTTTTCATATCATCTTTGGAATCATTCACGCTACTGACTAATACGACTAGGGTTTAAGATTTTATTTATCTGCTATTATTTCGGTTAAAAGGCCTGCGCGCGGAATGATGGGTAAATGAACTATGCGGAACAAATTATGTTTCGTTATGGTCCGAACAGACGGAAATATTATGAGCCGTCTTTGCCATCAGCGTCATTCCGGAGGTGGCGGAGTAAGACGTGGATGCGTGGTTGGTGTTTTTTGGCTCCATTGACGTGCATGTACCATGCATACATACGCTGTACCCTAAATTAACAGAACTGTATATTGGGTTAAATGGTGGGCATTCATTGTGGGCGAAGCGCAATAAACGTAGACGGAAAGAAGAGAACGACCAGTAGCGCCTGTCCTGTGTCGTGGTGGTGGTGGTGAAACATTATTGCCCAAAAAGGGGTCCTGAAGGACACTCGGCTAGGTGCCAGGTGCAGAGGGCATCTCCCACGTTGGGACAGAGAGCCCGAAGCTCTCCGCCGCCTCACGGGCCTCCTGGACAGACCGAAGTTGATCTTCTAGTGAAGCACTTTTCAGCACTTTGTCCCACTTTTTCTTGTTCTTCGCGTAAGTGTGACTCGATGCACAACCACATAGCATATGGTTCAAGTCTACACGTTCACGACACTGTTCACATACATGTTGTCCGTCGTAGTCTGGGTCGATATGCTTCATTCGCCAGGGGTTGGGGTATGAGTTAGTCTGGCGCAAGCGTACCGTTACCGACTGGCTGCGCGTTAATTTCGTATTCGGGAGGGGAAACTCTCGCCGGCCTAGATAAAAGTGCTTAGTGATCTCGTTATAAGTGGATAGTTGATCCCTGTACTCAATATGGAGTGTATCGGGGGAAACCGGAGTGACGCGGTCGATGAGTCCTCGCGTCGCCTCGTGTGCGGCCGCGTTGAGATTCCGCAGGCCGCCCCCTAAGCTGCCCATGTGTGCCGGAAACATTACGATGGAGTGATCGGTGATTTGTGTTCGCCTAATATTCGCAGCGTCGTCTTGTTTATCCCGCCCTTTGCGAAAGCTCGAGTGGCTGCTCTAGAGTCGCTATACACTGTTGTGAAGCTCGAGTCTGTGAGAGCTAGTGCTATCGCTGCTTGTTCGGCTACCTCCGGCATCTTGGTGTAAAGAGTTAGTGAGTTGCGCGTTCGTCTGTGTCCGACAATGACTACTACCGAGTAATGTTGCTTTCCCGGTATGTGCGCCTGCATCCACGAAGCTGTCTGGTCAGGAAACTTCGCTGCGTCTGCCGCGAGGGCTCCGGCGCGGGCCAGTCTTCTTCCGTGATTGTGGATCGGGTGTACGTTTCTCGGGAAGGGGAGCACTGTAATTGATTCGAAAATGGTTTTAGGTAACTGCTGGACGTTGTCCCTTTCCACAATAGTGTTGAGGGCCAAGCTTGACGAGAATATCTCTGCCTGCTTTGGTGCGTGATAAGCGTGCGATCTGTGCCGTGTGCTGAGCCTCGATTATTTTGCAAGAGGATTGTGCACTCCTAGCTGTAAGAGGAGAGCAGTGGAGGCAATATCCGAGAGCCCCAGCGCTGTCTTGAAAGCGCGTCGTATGTGCACTTCGAGCCTTCGACGTTCCGCTTTTTTCCAGTTCAGCATGGCAGCCACGTATGTGATGTGACAGAGTACAAAAGCGTGGACCATTCTGATGGCGTTGTCCTCGCCCAGTCCTCTGTGCCCGTTCATAATGCGCCGAAACATTCGGAGCGCGTTCCCAATCTTGAACGTGATGCTTTCCAGCATCACCAAGTTGGAGCCGTTACTTTAGATGATGAGTCCGAGGATTCGTATTTTGTCGACCGTAGGTATGCGTTTGCCGTCCGAGTCGCGTAACTCTACGCATGGAGGGATGGGTCTGCGCCAGTCTTTTGACGGGCGCCCTCGTCTGGGAGGGTGGTAGATAAGCAGCTCGGATTTTCTGGAAGAGCAGCGAAGTCCCATTGGAGTGAGATGGGCTTCGGTGACTGCAGGGGCGTAGCCAGAAATTTTTGTCGGGGGGGGGGGGTTCAACATACTTTATGTATGTTCGTGCGTGCGTTTGTATGTGTGCGTGCCTATATACGCAAGCAAAACTGAAAAATTTCGGGGGGGAGGGGGTTTGAACCCCCCCAACCCCCCCCCCCTTGGCTACGCCCCTGGGTGACTGAGATGGCTTCTTGCATGCGGGCTTCTAATTCCGCATCGCTGCCACCGGTGCTCCAAATGGTGACATCGTCTGCGTAGATGGTATGCTCCACATCTGCTATTTCACCCAGAGCGCGAGAGAGCTTTGCCATAGGCAGATTGAATAAGAATGGCGAAAGTACTGAACCTTGCGGTGTTCCCTTATCGCCCAGGTCAAAGCTCTGCGAGACGTGCTCGCCTATCCGCAGAGTGGCCGTTCGATCTTCCAGAAAAGCAGTTGACGTACTGATAAAAGCGTGTTCCAAGATTGTGTTCAGATATGGCTGTCAGAATGGCTTGATTTCGTATGTTGTCAAAAGCTTGCTCCACGTCGAGTCCCAGCAGCGCCTTGGTGTCTCGTGTGGGGCGATCCAGCAGACTTTCTTTATTCGTAGCATGGCATCGTGCGTTGATAGACCCGGCCTATAGCCGATCATAGTGTGTGTCGTTCTCTTCTTTTCCGTCTACTTTTCTTGCGCTTCGCCCAGATGTACCCTAATTGTTCACATTTATTAGAAGATACACCACGCCCTACTTTACAACCGTATTATGCGAGGAGAGCGTTGGGAAGCGACTTCAGTGCAGTTAATGGACTGCTCAGCGCCCTTCTATCGTGGAGTAGCGTACCTAATACTTTATTGTCGTGAACTTGTCTTTCTACACTCAGGAAAGCCCGAAGACCTCTTCGCAATGCTCCATTTGGAGGAACACTGGCCGAGATGGAAATACTAAAAGGCAGCTTTCCCACAACACAAGCACGGTGTTCTAAGTATATCTAAGCACACAGGCTTCTGACATTTTGCGTTCATGAATGTACGGCCGCCGCAGCCGGATTCGATCCTGCGACCCTTCGGTTAACACACGGCACCGTAACCACAGACAACCGCGGTGGCTCCCCCTCTTTGCACATGAAGTGTCATCGATGCTGTTTTGTCGACCACCGTTGAGTTCTATCATATCAGCAGCTTGTTTTGCGAGAAATGTTATATTACTCGGAGATATGTGAGCAACATTTAGACAATATGTAAAATCTGATGTGTACTGGTAAAGAAGCTTTTGTGAGAAACAAAATGTCACAGTTTTGCCGCAAGGGCGAAGCAATCAATGCGATAGCAAGAAATTGCAATGGCACACGAGAAACGATAAGCAGCTCGATACTTGCAGTGCGCCGCTGAAGCC
Source organism: Rhipicephalus sanguineus (assembly GCF_013339695.2). NCBI lineage: Eukaryota > Metazoa > Arthropoda > Arachnida > Ixodida > Ixodidae > Rhipicephalus > Rhipicephalus sanguineus. Next base: position 103,813,128 of record NC_051184.2, read on the forward strand.
CATTGAGGCCCATTGATGAATTGAATATTTTTCCTGATAACGCCTTTATCAGAAGCGCTAAAATTAGAAGTTAAACGCACCAATGTTGGATAGTGACCAGTGATAGAAGCTTGGACTACACCACAGTCAGGGCTAGTAAGAATATTACGTAATACGTGGTCGATAAGTGTACCTTGTTTATTTAGGGGACAGCGACTTGGGAGCGTAATTCGGTTTCTATACCCAACGCCATTTAGGCAGTTCATGTAATCATTAAAAAGTCAGTTGGATGTATCTACAAGCTTAGTGGTAATATCACCCATGATTACTGATAGTGTGACTTTCTGATTTTTTGTCCAATCTCCAGAAGTAGCAGCCCTGATCAGGCAGTCTGATAATGTCGGCCTGCGTTTAATTTTGCGCATTGGAGCGTGAACATGGAATTACTCCTGTAGCGCAGTGAAGTAGCACGTATCCTCCATTGGTTATTTCTCTAATATTTGTTGTTTATCCGAGGTGACAAATCATTGAAACAAAACCGTCTCACAGCAGCTCTAGAGAACTGTTCCTGTGAGTGCGGACAGCTATTTCTGGCGCACGGCTGGCGTGTTGTTGGCCTTCGTGAGGAAGCAGGCGGGCCGCTATAGGATATACAAAGATACCTGCGGTTGGAAGGGCCGCAAAAGCTGCATTCCGGTATTGCCCATTTAGTTATACAGACAGTTCACTGCAAGAGCGTATGTCACATAGCATGCTCTCATCGATTGCGTACTTTCACGCGACAAGCCGGTTTGTGGGTACAACGTCGCGCGACCAGTCGCTGTGGGCGCTTCTATACTTCGTTTTCTGTAAATAGGTAGCGTCTGTAACAATTCATGGGTTTCTTTTTCCAGAGGTTATTAAGGCCAAAAATTAGATGCTCGTTAACGCGAAGTGTGAGCGTCAGCATCCGTGGGGCGGCAGGCGTCTACACGAGCAATGCGAAAAAAGATCACCTTGTGATGTCTTCACACTATGACGTCATCTATGCTTCACGGATGCCAAAATTGTGACTTCATCATGACTTCACTGTGACGCCACTAGGGGTGACGTCAATTCATGACGTCGTAACATGAGATAGTTTGCTTGTTAAAGGTAGATCAATCGTAGAGGCGCTGCAAAACCAATTGAGGAGTGAAAAGCAACCAACGCCTATGATCCCGTGGCAGTGGGAACCACGTTGGGCGCAGAAAGCTCTCGGGAGCGGGCGCGGTGATATTTAGATTCCACTCAGGGTAAAAAAGGAGACGATGGCTTTCGCCTTCGTGTTGTTGAGGTCGATCAAGAAGGGACCATGAGGCTTTCTATTTTGAGAGTAAATGAAACCTTCCCTCGTTTTGCGAATATTCACAAAAATGTCCTGCTGAGCTTCAGCGGCGTGTTTCATTGACCGCCGACAAGCTTGCTTTCCTTTGTGTCTGAAGGCTGTCTCGCCATTGTCAGCAACACAAGGTCGCAAACAAAGAGTGGAATCGAGCTGACTGGCCTTTGCCTGCTTCAAGAAGAGAGTTACAACGCGTCTGAATAGTTGTACCATTTATTTCTTACTTTTCGGTGCCCCCTTAGCTCTTCCACAGGTGGGTAGGAAACCGGATATTTATCTTACGGATAACGCCCCCGGCTTTCCTAATTACATTTATTCGTATCTCTCACTCAGTTTCAGACGCAAAAATACTTCTCATTTAGGAGAGATCGAAATAATATGAGAGTGTGTTTTGAGGATTAACATTTCTAAAACGAGAGTGCTTGAGGAAGTGACTTTAAGGGAGGTGTAAGAGCAGAAAGATGAAGAAAGGCGGCACGTCAGACGCTCGTGTCAAGTTGGCTTGCCCCATTTTACCCGACAGGGCAAGGCCTCCTGAATTTCCCTCAATCTGAAATTCTGTATCTCAAGTTTATCTTTTTCCGTAATAACACTTAAACTGGATATGACACCACGTCTTACTTTACCGTAGAATGTTCAGCTGGATGGTTTGTGCGGCTTAACATCCGAAAGCGACTCAGCCTACGAGAGACGGCTTACTAGATGAGTACTGTATAATTTTGGACCATTTACAGATCTTTAACGGTGCACGGAAATCACACAGTATACGTGCATCTGGCATTTCACCTCCACCGAAATGCGACATCCGAAAGCACGGACCGAACCAGCGTCTTTCGGGTCAGCAACTGAGCACCGTAACCACGGGCCACCACGGTGTCCCGGATAATGTTTATCAATAACAAAACAAGTTGAACTTCATTGCTGAGCCTTCACACCGTCAGTAGCTGCCATGAAAATTCACGGAAACGTTCCAACACTTTCGGGTCATTGTTGGGCGTACGATTTTGAACTGCTTATTCATAGCCAATATGTGCAATGTTACGAAAGGAAGATGATGCTTATCTCTTGAATTGTCCCAACTTACCCCGGCACTGTGCTCTTCTTGTGAGCGTTGCACAGTTAGTAGTTGTATTTGTATTTCTGCGAGGAGAGTTCGGCGGCCACACTGCTAAGTCACATTGACTTAGAAGACAACCAATGAAGGTTGTCGAGGGAAGGAACAGGGAATCCGACTTATTTTCAGCCTGGTAATGGCTGAAATAAGCGCACGATCCCTTACGCATCTTCCTAGGACGACTCGAAAGGCGAAAGTCGTTTTCTTTTTTTTTTAAATGCGAAGCATCCTTTTGCTCGCGGCTGCGTCCGTCCCTTCCATCGGCGACCGTCCGCTCGGGGACCAAGTGTGTTGGCACGCGCTGCGCGTTCGGGCCTGTGGTAAGGGGCTGGGTAAGACGCTGTGGCCTCTCCCCCTTACACACTGTGAACATGTGGCTGGCACGCGCTAGCGCGTTCGGGCCTGCGTAAGGGGCTGGGTAAGACGCTGTGGCCTTTTCCCCTGTAGACTCTCTCAGCTATCACGTGGTGGCGTCGGGGAACGATATTCTGCAAGACTCGCGATGAACCCACGTGCTCCCGCGTGGCGTGGGCGATGAATCCGCGTGCCGTGCTCCAACAATCGGGACGAGTAACAGTTACAGCAACTACAGTGAATTCATGGTGTGCTCCACTTGCGAAGACGCGTTAACACTGGCCAAGGTGCCCGTGAATGAATGGATCTTTAAGTCGACCCATGCGCTGCTTCGCATGCCCACATGGTTCCCTTTAGTGGGGAGATGGCGTATTTCATCTCATTGATACTATTGAGCGTCTCTCTTCCCGAACATCCCAGAAAGCGTCTGAAGCTCCGTGAGAGGCCCATCTTTGAGAAAGAAACGTTGTTTTTTGACGGCACAATATGGACGTACCGCCATGAGTGAAAAATGACGGTCACAATGATTTGGCGATCTGGGACGTCAGATCGCGTCTCATGAGACATCGTGACGTCGCGTCAATCGCTCGAGAAGGAGGCCTGGGTGTGAGGGAGCGTTGCGAGACCTTTGCAAGGGTGTTTTCTGGACGCTGTCCTACTCCGCCATGTTCAATAAATTTCGTGTTGACAATATTTAAGCCCCTCAAGAGACGAGCTGTTAGCTGCCCTCTGGGCCATATGGCAACACGGCGTAATTTGGGAATGGTCTAGTATAGCACCCCTGAATCCTTGCAAGGCCTTACGAAACCTTAGGGCCACTCACTATACCACATAGCAAATTTTAGTTAGACGCTGGAAGTTGTTGCGTGCTGAATGAAGAGCATATGCCGCAGCATTTCTTCAAATCGGTTAATTATGAGCTGACAAAAACAATATTCGTAGCGGCGCGAAACCATGATGCGACGAGGGGGGCTTCATACGTTGCCCCGTGAGCCTTCGGAAGCCAATCCCTTCCCTGCCCTCTTGGGCAGCGGAGCCGGAGGATCATATGACGCATACCCATGAACACGTCATGCGCATGCACGTTCACGTTGCGGATGACGTGCCCGAGCCAGCCCGGTGCGCGAGCGGCGTGCACGGGCCGCTACCCCTTTTTATGTAGCGGCCGTGGGCGTTGTGTCGGCGTTCTCTGTGGTAGACTGCCTGTTTCTGCGGGACGGTGGATGAAAGCTGCACCATTTTTACGGGATTTCAATTAATGTCAATCTCGTTTCGAGTCTGCGTATAAGCAAAAATATTTGGAGGCCTTACTTTACATTGTTGTGGAATCCGGGCGGTGGCATTGCGAATAATTACGCTCATTGTCAATTTCTTCTATTCTTACTTCACATATTGCGTTACTTTTTGAAGCAACACGTAGAAACTGAAGCTAGTTTGAAGAAACAGACGAAACTAGTAAGCTATAAACGTGACACTGAGAATGAAACCCCCATCTACAGCTGCGCATTCGAACCCGGCCCTTTTGAGTGGGAAGCAGGCATTCTTCCCGTGCACCAATTCGCGGAGCCGCGCGTAACTCTTAAAGGACGGCAAAGTGCAGACTACCAATCGCAGCGCCACAAGCGGATTGACCCTGTTTAGGCTTCACTTTTCGAAGCTCGTTCCGAGAACTCCCCTGTTCTGGTACAATATAACGCTGGTGTGCATCGAAGTACCCTAACGCAACGTTTAGCGCGCCTGCAAATACGCAGTGGCGATGTTCCGTGCATAATGGCGAACGCACCAACTGCTCATGCTGCCGGCTATTTTTTGCTGATGCCAAGCGCAGGTTTCTGCGAGTAATTCTGACGCGCAGTGCTTGTTCTCTTGTAGACTTGACAACAAAGTCGCAGTTTTGCGGCAAGGGCGAAGCAATGAATGCGATAGCAAGAGATTTGATTGTCCCACGTAGAACGACAAGCAGCTCGAAATTTCCTGCGCGGCTCTCAAGCACAAATGACGTCCGATGAGACACACACAGTTTTAAAATTGAAAGAAAATCTAGGAGCGTTGCTTTAAAGTGTGCCGTTCGCGTCATCTCGCGGGTGATAGAACACGCAGAAGCACCTCCTGATCTGCTGCGAGAATACTGTTGTGCTTTGTTAAGTCGGAGTAATTTTTTTAGAATCATGAATTGACCCATCTTTTGGAACATTTTTGGGTCTTACCGCTAGCGGTAAATGGTATATATTGTCACGAGACCATTGCATGCAGGTGGCCATATAAATAGCTTGCGACTTGCACGCTGGCAGACTCAGGGCGTGGGGGCTAACGGGGTACGCTGCGGAGCGAGAGGTTGGAGGTTCGACTCCCCGGTGGTACTCTTCGGAATTTTTTCTTCTGATTTATTTTTGTTTATGGCGTTTATATATCTATACATAAATAAACACATAACGGACATGGCGGCGTCGGGAAAACCACGCCAGAGCGTCGATATAATTCCCATCACAATAAAACCGACATCCGCAACAAAATGAAGCTGGCGTGTACATGGTTAACGAGATTTCAGCATCTCAATCTCTACTTGTAATGTGTTAACTCTACTAATCACATTCTGCCTGCAGCTTCAAGGAAAGCCTTTCAACATTTAATATTCCTACTGACTTGCCGGCTGGAATGTTCTAATATTAGTCTGCATCTCGCAAGAACTCTATCTTTTCTACATGAACTGCATGCACGCGCAATGAATATATAATATGTTTGTTCATTTCTATCCAAGTTATCCGTGGCTTGAAGGCCAAGGAATAGGAGGAATATTGCGCGCCTATTTCAATGATCGTGCTTGTTTAAAATTGTTTTATTTATTGTTCAATACTTAAGGCTCTACTCATAATACAGCTTCCGTTTTATTTGGCTACAAAGTTGGCAGTAACGTCAATTGGCATGGCTACTTTGGCTACTTTTGCTTTGAGTTCAGGCTCCTTTTCAAGTCCACCCACCGACAACCCTGCCGGTATCGGCCGCCAGGGATACTAACAAAATGAGTCGCTCGTTGAACACATCCACGTGCTCAAGCGTCTCGGTTTTCTGCACCTTTCCACGAAGGCTTCCAGGGTGGGGCCATAATCACCCACTGGGTGTTGTATATATGCCTGACACCCCCCCCCCCAAAAAAAAAACAAAAAACAAAAGTCACAGTTTCGCCGCAACGGCGAAGCAATGATTGCGATAGCATAATTCGGCAGATCCCACGTACCGTGGGAGTCGATATTATGCGAAGCATGCGGCGGGTAGGTGACTGTGGCGTAAGTTTTTTACTTAGCGACACGTTACAAAATGACGCTGAAGATATGTATCAATTTTATACGCACACATATATATATGTCGAAGAGCCGCATATGTGTTATATAACCAGTTGTTTACGCTGCCAATTGGTGTATTCATGTGGGAGGCAGAAAGCACAGGACCGGGGTTGATTGGCGGAACATGAGAGAGGCCTTTGCCCTGCAGTGGGCGTAGACAGGCTGATGATGATGATGATGAACGCTGCCCATGGCAACGTGGGTATTACCACACCAGAAGCGGTAAGCTGATATGTAGTGCTTCTACATGTCCCGAGAACGCACGCACGTTTCACGAACACGTGTGCATGTGTCCTCAAGAATTTCTTGAGAGTTCTTGAACAAGGGCATCATCACCGTGATCAGTGAGCACACCAGCTGTCATGACTTGTTATAGGAGCCGGTCGCGATCGTGGTGACGAGGGGTCCATGTGTAGTGAAGTATGAGGTATAATAAGCTGTTGGAATTCGTGGATGCCTCGGTCATTGTGTCGACAAATTGTCTGTCGACAGAACCGGCGACATGTCGGAACCTGAAGCCACCCTTCGCGTTGGTGATGTAGGGCGTCGAGGCTGGTAGGCCTGGATAGTGCTACGTAGACCAACATCAGTGGATGGTGTTTGTCGTATTCGTAGACTACCTGGGCGTATGTGGATTACGTAGCGTAGTCTACAAAGCGGCTGTCAATCAATCTGGCATCATCCTCGGTCAGCAAGAGGCCATCGCCCAGCGTCGTAAGAAATGAAGAGGACACTGCGGCGTTCTGGTGGACGAAGTGGACCTTACGGTGCGGTGATGTGGATATCATATGTAACCTTCGTTAATGTATTCCTCCGGGGTCGAACATTGCTTCAGTATAGCTTGCTGAGTAATAGAAATACAAACATAATGTTTATTAGACTGCTATAAAAGCGGAGCCAGCACTGGAACTACAGACGTTAACCTGATACGACGCCTGTATCGTAGGAGTACACATCGTAGGAATATCATGCAGTGTTTATTGCTTTCTTGTAAAATTAGATAGCCAGCACCACAACCATAATTCACATTGCACCGATATTACGCCTGCGTAGGCTGTTTTTCCAAGCCAGTTTATAGACCTGGCGTGGCTCAGTGGTCGAATACCTGATTGCCACATCAAATGCTTGGGTTCGATTCCAGCTGGGATCCTAATTTTCATTCTTTCCATTCGTTGAGTCAACGCTGGTTTTCCTTAACGCTCTAGCATTTAAGTTACCAATGTCTGTTCTCGCCGTTCCTGGGTAGATATAAACTGTCAATCACCTGTGGCGCATACCCGTACACCGCGGCCCGTGGTCAACGGGTATGTGCCACACGTGTCTAGTGGAAAGGGTTTGACGACGTACGCGAGAGGACTTTAACGTTATTCATGTCATGACCCGGCAATCATATTTGTCAAATCTTCTTACCCTCCCATGCAAATTTTGGTCTACACCAAGTTAAGGAGGTGATCATGAGAGCACCGGACGTAGGCGGCTAGATAGATTAGATAGATAGATAGATAGATAGATAGATAGATAGATAGATAGATAGATAGATAGATAGATACGTAGATAGAAACGCTCAAAGTGCCAGAGGTTCGCTAAGAAACGCTTCGCATTTAAAAAAGATATACACCGCCAGGCCCGATTGTGCTGCTTTCTACATCACAAAAACTGCATTGCCGGCTGCCTATAGCCATAATTAGGCCTTTCACCTTTATATTTATTCGTTGTTCGTGGCTGTTCGTGGTCCAGCCGAACGCTCCTGTGCGCCGGTGATAGGTGTAGTTCTTACTCCCTCCGCCATGGCGCTGAACAACGGTAAAGGAAACCCGCTCCAATAGGCGGCCACATTCTAATAGACGGCCACAATAGGCGCGCATTCGTTCAATGGTCAGTATAGTCGCCTCGCCGTGACCTGTGATTGTATTATGACTATTTATGTACAAGACATGCCGGCTGACATGTTAGTAGGTTCATTATGAATTCTTCATCAGCGCGCACACTTTCTTTTACCAATAAACTGAGTGGAGAGGCTGGCGCTTGTTTGCCTTCTCTCCTACCGTCCTTGTTTGTTGAGTGCGAGCTGAAAAACTTTGCTTAATCAATCGATACCAGCTCGCCCAGTTTTCTGCCCAGTTATATCATGTTTCTGGTATGTTCTAGCTGACAAACGCAATCAAGTAATGTTAAGGAGAACACAAATCACCTTACAGGCGTGACGCACTAAGCTGCTGCCAAAGCTGTTTTGTGTTTCAATTGGAACAAAAATGGTCCGCAGTTGTTTGGCGATATGCTCAGTCATTTTCATCCTCCATGTGGTGCTCTATACGCCGATAACTTCCTTGATTAGGAGGGCTTTTTAAAATGCGTGATTACTTCTTCTGCCTCAAAGGAAACCAGCATGACGAATTCTTCGCTAACGAAATGCCTCTCAGCGCAATTGCTTAATTTGCTTTTGTTGTTGCTGCGGATAACACTAACTCAACGCACAATGAGGCAACGGAGTACGTTGGCCACCACCACGCTACGTTCTTCAGCCCAGTCAGTGAAATCGATGACTCCGACAATTTTATCCACTTGTCGATCGTAAACGACTTTCTACTCGGCCGACTGTGAGGCTGCATAATGGCTGTTTTTCTTAAAGTAAACGGCGTCATTCCACCAGGAGCCTTTCGAGAATTGAGCTATGCTTACTTCGGTTTCACCAGTGGTGAGCCGACAAATGTCTGATGCTTAGCCCAGCAAGGCAGCCCGAAAGCCTTCCTCGACCTTACGTGGTCGCAGACTTTAGAGGATGTCGCTTACCACAGAAGACATTCTCGCAATCCAGTCTTGTAATATCCGTCCAGCTTTGAACTTGTGGAAAGAGATATTCGTCATATTTGTGACGTTGCTTTTTTAATCTTAATTATAGCGTGCACGGGTGCGTCCTACCATTTTTTTAAACATCCTTGCGTCCTACTCATATACTAGAGCAGCATTTCCTGTAAGTCGCCGCATTGTAACGACCTGCGCTGGAGCTCGTTTAATCAAAATCTTTGGCACTCTCATGCTTTAAAGTGGTCCCAAGGCACTAGTGTGCTGGCTGACGTCCGGTGTAGAGACCCTGTCTGCATACAAACGTGTCGCGCCGGGTTCGATTTCCTTGTCAGTGACGTCCGCAAGTCAGTGGCATACAAATTCGTTGTTTGAGGTTTGACACTAATCATTTGAATCGTGTCTTGCCTTTGCTATGACGCAGATTGTACGCAAAATGAGACGTAAATCTGGTCGGCACGATTGCGGGCTACAGCACCTTGTGCTTAAACCCCAGATACTGGGTGAACTTAAAAAAAAACAGACGACGACCCTTGAGTTCGGCACCTACTTCCAGCCTTCGTTGTCGGCTTGTCGCGGAATAATTCATGACGCGTCCTGGAGTTGTTCATTTAAGTAGAATTCTCTGCCATTAACATTTAAGGTCCTGGCAGGTGCCCGTCTGCGTCGGGGCTCAAAATTGTAACTGGGCACTGCGATTACTGTGAAATATATAATGACATTAGGCGCCTAATAAACACAGCCGTCAAATGAAACCACGCGTTTCCTTCCGCCATCCGCGGTATTAGAACTCCTTTCAAGCGAGCGCGTTCGCTTGCATTCGGCTTAGCCTTCCCTTCTAATGGGCCACGATTTACCGATGTGGAGGGCCAGCATATGCGTCTTTAAACCAATGTGACTCAGCATGCCATGCGTCCCCCAATGAAAATGCGCATATCGGCAGGCAGCACCTTTTCTTTTATTCAGCGGCTGTGGTCGAGCTCGGGAAACACTAACCAGGACCTAAAATCCTCAAGGGTTTTTTAGATCATCGTTGGTGTCATTTACGCAACTGAATAATCCGACTGGAGTTCATAATGTAATTTATGTCCCTTTGTTTCGGTTAAAAGGATTGCGCCCTGAATGATGTGTAACTCCATTCCGTTGAATAAATGGTGGTCCGTTATGGTCTGACCAGACGTAAAAATTGTGAATCGCTTTTGCCTCAGTCCCATTTTGGAGGTCGCGGAATAAAGCGTAGATGCCATGGGTGGTATGTAACTTGGCTCCATTTGCAGGTCTTCCGTGTACGTCGTAATTGGGTTACTGCTCTCATAGTTAGATAAACGTTCACGCTTTATTCATAGTACCACCGCGCCGTAGTTTGCAAGTGTATTGTATAAGGAGAGCCATGTCGGCAATTAGTTTGATTGCGATTGCAATTATATGGACACAGTCGGCTGGTTTTTGCCGTCGCCGTCATGTCCCGGATATGTATATGTATGAATATATAAATAAAAGCCACAAGGAAAAATAATTCACGGGAAAAAAACTTCCGTAGCGCGCCACCAGGATTCGAACCTGCGACCCCTCGCTCCACGACGCGCTGCTTTAAACAACTCGGCCACGCGCCACCAGCCGTTTAGTGTTACGACGGCGAGTTATTTATATGCACCATTTGACGCTAACGGCACGCAGAGCTCGAAGGTGCTTCAGTGTGCGCAATATTACCCGCAATATTGTCCGAAGGCCGCGCTTGAAAGCAAAGCTCCTGCAGTTTCCTTAAGTTTGAAAGCTGCCCCTGAGACGCGAACTAAAAAAGTGGCCCATTTCTGTACCCACTGATGATGGGGAATGCCGAGTAGCCAATGCATCGAACGCCAGGTGCCAAGCACCCGTGTAGACCGTAGGGACACGTCAATGGCAATGAGATGATTGATACTGACGTCTCATTCCTAGAGACAGCGTCGCAGACAGCGTCCAGCGCCCATCGCAGACAGCTTCCATCGCAGAAACAGAGCTTTTCCTGGGCCAACGCGCCGGCTAATTTGCCCAGAAGCCCAGGTGGCACTGTTTCTCGCGGGTGAGCGCGCTTTCACACGAGCTTTTTCGGAGGAAGCGCGCCGCCTTATTTGCCACTTACTTTACCGTGACGGGCGACGACCGGAGACACCCTGACGACTTACGACGACAGGAGACGCCCACAGCCCGAGGGAATAAGGTGCTTCGGACCTAAAATTAAGCCACAATGGCGGTGCGTGCCGTCCTTCCCACGATGGTTACGTGCAGTGTAGCGTTTCACCTGTACTGCCATGGCGACCCTCGTGAATAAGAACGCGCGTCGCGTCTTCCTCTAGTCCGGTCACGGCCAAACAGTTGAAACGCTACACCACCCGCAACAGTTGCAGCAAGGAAGGAGCGCACCACCATTGTGCTTGATTTTTTTGTGTTGCAGGAAAGCGTCCTGCGAATGTTTTGGAATTCTGTCCTCTAGAAACTGCGTACTGTTATCTCAGAGTAGAGTACATAATGCTCTAAGTCGTCTGCATTGTTTTGAAAGGAAATAATAAAAGAAAGTACATGCGAAATGTGTTTTGCGAGATCTTTTAAGGATGGTAACCTTGCGGCCTTCACTAGAGTGCTGTTTTCCGGCAGCACAGGCTTTCATCTTCTTTCTGACGCCCGCGTCCAGAACGGTCCCCTAGCAGGCGCATACCGCCACCGCGGAAACGCGAATTTGGCATAATGTTTTCGCGATATCGCAATTTTCCTAATTTTTACAATTCATCATGTCAACTTTGCATGTTTTCTCGCAGATGGCTTTCATTCCTCTGCCACGAAGTCCAACGAAGCCTTTCAGAGCAACCGCTCCTTTGTAGCGTTAGCTACACTGGCCGAGCCGACGGGCTCGCGTCCCTGTCGCGTGTGCAGCGATTACGCGTGCGCGTGCAAGAGCCGTGCTGCACATGCGCTAGGAGCAGTGTTGTCACAAAGCTCGCGCTCCGAAACCGCTCCGCACACAGCTGGAGCAGCCACGGGCTCGCGTCCCTGTCGCGTGTGCAGTCTTGGCTGACCGAGTGCGTCCACTCCTGCCACTGCATGAACGCGCAAACTGCGCCACGGGCGATAGCATCCCTCTCCGTCGGGCAAGGTCTGTGACGTCACGAAGGGAATGCGCAGGCCTTCTTTGGTCTAGGTGGTGTTGACCGGGCACGAGAGGCTGCCACAGAGACGCTGCCGTCTCTATGGCCCCAACGCCGGCGCTGCGCCGGGCGTATATAATTATTTTCGGGCCATAGAGACCGGCAGCGTGTTACTACACATTTTATTGAGTGCATCCTATAAACCACCGAGCCGTCCTTCACAAACAAGCGGGTGGCAATAAACGAGCAGAACGAGAGAAATGGCGTTGAGCAAAACGCTGGGTGAATAAATATGCATGTGTCACATAATGCGTACATCATGTGTGTGTTTTTGGGACGCTAAGCCCCAGATATTATTATATCATGTGTGTTTCATTGAAGCAGCAGTAAGCATGATGATCAAGCTAATCGTAGACAACCAGGAGAGCTAAGAACAATCAGCTGATCCTTACCTCACGTTACGTATATCCTGGCATAGCCAGCTAAGCCACTACAAGTATTAAATGCGAAGCATTTCTTAGCGAACCTCAGGCACTTTGGGCGTTTCTATCTATCTATCTATCTATCTATCTATCTATCTATCTATCTATCTATCTATCTATCTATCTATCTATCTATCTATCTATCTATCTATCTATCTATCTATCTATCTATCTATGTAGCCGCCTACGTCTAGGCGCTCTCCCGGTCCCCTTCATAGGTTGTAATATACCAAAATTTGCATAGCGTAGAATGAGTGTATGACGAAGACGAGACGATTCACTGGTGATGACATGCATAACGCAAAATACCTGTCGCGTACGTCACGAAACCCTTTCCCTCAGCCACGTGTGGCACATACCCGAATACCAGAGTTCATGTTATGCGGGTATGTGCCACAGGTGGTTGTGTCTCAATCGATGCAGTAACCGCGAACATACACATTGACACGCAAGGAAATTGACAGTAATAGTAATTGTAATTTTTAGGGTTGTACGTACCAAATGAGAGACGCCTTGGTGAAGGGCTCCGGAAAGTTTGACCATCTGGTATTTCTTAACCTGCACTGACATCACACAGTACACAGGTCTCTAACATTTCGCCTCCATCGAACATGCGACCGCTGCGGCCGGGATCGAACCCGCAACCTTCGGGTCAGCAGCCGAGCACCGTAACCCACCACAGCGGCCCGACGCAAGGAAAGTTAGGGGAGCTGAAGAAGGAGCGCCCCTGGAAGACGCTGGGCTACCATCTACTCGTCCACGTGGTCCACAAGGTCGACCACGTGGATTACGCAAACCCAGGGCCAATGCTTTCTACAATAACTCCTGCCGAGAGGACTATGTCACTTATGATACCGCTGACTTCAGCATTGATTTATCAAAACCCAACAACGACTGGTTCTTAGACGACATGAAAGACGGCTTGGATGTGGACAGGGCATCACATGGCCTTGGTGCCGCGTCCAAGACAGAAGGCATCATAGATCACTTCTTCGTAAAAGCCATCCGCGGTTTCCACCAGCTCTACAAATACGTCGCACTTCACTACACTTAGACCATTCGTAGCCGCGATCACGAACGGATCCGATAACAAGTCCTTTCCAGGTGCTGGTGCTCACTGATCCCGGTGATGATGACCTTATTCAAGAAACTGCCAAGAACCCCTTCCACCATATGCCCACGGGTTCGTAAAACGTGCGTGCGTTCTCCGTCATCACGGATAAGCATAAGTATAACAACTGTAACGCGCCACTGCAACAATTGCAATTGTGACTTTAACGTATGTACGTGCCATGCACATGCGCGTGCCACTCGCTGTGTATATATCTAGGGAATATTTTCTGAATAAAGCTTAGTTGCGAGTAGCGCCTGTCCTGTGCATTTGTGTTCCTTCATTAGTCTATTTGAATTCGCGCTAACCAGTATAAGTATCCAGCACTACTTATCAGCTTACAGCGTTTGAAGTTGGTAACACCTATATTGCTGTTCGCATTGTTAAGCAACTGTAAACAACTGGTTATATAATACATGTGCGACTCTTCAAAATATGTGCGTGTGTATACCATCTGCACTGTTCTCTATCGTCATTCCGTAACATTTCGCTCAATGTGAAAAATTGCGACACAGTCCTCTTCCTGCGCATGCTTCGCATAACATCGATACCCACGGTACGTGAAATCTGCCAAATTTTTTAAAAAATATATTCGTGACTTAGTGGCGCGAGATGATCAAGCGACGGCTAGTTGCGACAGTGTAGACTAGGTCGTATGAGAAGATGAGGCGCCTAGCAGCACATGTTGCAGACGGACGTGCACGCTGAGAATCCGCTTTGCAAAAGTTCGTGGTATTCGTTTTCTATATGAAAGCGGCAATAATGGTGGAGCCGTTTAGAGATTTGTCAGTACTCGAAAGGTAAATATTTTGCGCTTCTTTATCGTTGGCCTGAAACTGCCGCAGTGGGTCATAGAAAGGCGAAAGACGAAAAGAACGTCCATGCATGGTGTACACGATGACGGACGCTGCATGTTATCCGATGATCTCCCTTGCGGCAATACACATATTTCACCGGAACCCTTCCACATTTATACTGTCTTCCTAGCGAACAATGTACGCGAGCCCTGGTCGTACATTGTAAAGCTGCGCTTCAAAACAGTTGTAAATGCACGGTCGGCTTGTGCCAAATTCGGTACCGTGGGTCATTTACTGTGGAAAAATCATGCATGATAGTTTCATCAGCAGCATTATTATCGTAAAAAAAGGAAGAAAAAAACTTCGAGGACGCTTGAGCTACGCCTTCAAGAGCAGAGTGCGATAGCATAATCGGGCCTCTTTCGTATCGGCTTCTCATTTGCTAAACAGGCTTTGATACTGGACGAACTCGTCAACTGTGTTGTCTGTGAGTGAGAACAAAACAATTTGTTGTAATAAACATTCGGCAGCTCCCACACCTTGTGGCAATCTGTTTCATGCAAAACAGCCGGCCATTAATTGTATAGACTGCATTTTTTGGCTTTGAGCCAAGCGGTTACCAGTGGATCGACGTGTTTTTCTAAGTGTAGTAGTCGTGTGCACATCGTGGACTTACGAGGAACGTCGAAAACATTGCCGTTTAAATGATCACTTATGGTCTGACGGAACGTCAGAACTCACATTAAGCATAGGCGTCAGTATTATCAAAACGAAGTCCACCTTACGGTGCGATGATGTGAATATCATACGCAACTTTCGTTAGCGTATTCATCCGGGGTTTAGCTATGATTGAGTTTAGCTTGCTGAATCACAGGAATACAAATGCAATGTTTATTAGCCCGCCATAAAAGCGGCGCCAACAATGAAACAACAATGGACGTTGACCCGACATGACTCCTGTATTAGAGGGAGTAAACATGCAATGCTTATTGCTTTGTTATAAAATTAGATAGCCACCACTGCAACCACAATTGGCGTTCCACTGACATTACGCATGCATAGGGTCTTTTTCCACAGACGCTTCAAGATCAGGCCTGGCTCTGTGGTAGAATACCTGGCTGCCACGCAGCATTATTGGGTTCGATTCCTGCTCGGATCCTGATGTTTATTCTTTACATTCGTCGGGTCAACGCTGCCGGTGTCGGTTTTCCTTAACGCCCTCGCATATAAATGACCAATGTCTATTCCCGCCGTTCCTGTGGAGATATATATATTGTCAATCACATGCGCCGCATACCCGCATACCGCGGCCTGTCGTGTACGGGTATGTGCCACACTGACCTTGAGGAAAGGGTTTAACGACGTAAGCGACGGGATTTTCACGCTATTCATGTCATGACCAGACAGTAATACTCGTCAAACCCACTTCCCCTCTAATAGCAATTTTGGTCTACACCAACTTAAGGAGGCGATCACGAGAGCACCCAGACGTATGCGACTAGATAGATAGATAGATAGATAGATAGATAGATAGATAGATAGATAGATAGATAGAAACGCACAAAGTGTCTTAGGTTCCTAAGAAAGGCTTGGCATTTAAAAGTCAATGGCCGTGCATGTGTTTGGCCCCGCAGTCCGGAACACCATTAGCTTTTGCCGCAGTCCATGCTCGGCTGACCAGAGCCAATTGCTGTTCTTGCTGTGAGCGTGACAGCGGCACCTCCCCAGCGACTATCGTCCGATTATGTTTGGGCGACATTTGAGGATTCTTTTGGCAAGCCATGTGATACAACGTCCGTCTGGGGACGAAACGTACACTGCGGATTGAACGCCGTTGGGTCTATCTTGGATAAGACAGATGGATTCGGAATGGACAATGTTTGTGATAGACATGTGCGCCGGACCCAAAATCACCGGCGGCGGCGCGCCGGTGTTTCCACCTCCGGTGGCGGCGCGTGAGTGGCGTGGGTTTCATCGGACCGGCGGCGGTGCGGCGCTGCGAGGGGGCGGGGAAGGGGAGGGGGAAGGGCGAAGCAGTGAATGTGATAAGTGCACGCCGTAATGTTACATGAACAAGGGCTAGCAGCTTACTATTTTTGCTCCAATCTCGCTTAACTCTTGAAAAAGCTGGTGTATGGCAATACGGCCGCTCCCGGGAGAGAAGCGGTTTTCGGTCAGTTTGTCGTATCAGTGGTCCGAGCGCGAAGCAGTGAGGTCACAGCGCTCACAGCACGCAGAAGGTATACGAGCCTTTCGCTGGGGGATGTCTGCCTAAATAGCGCGCGTGCCAGCTCTCTCGACCGCACCCTTATGGTCGAAGTCCACAGCTGCTGTTAGAGTTACGCAGTCCCCCTCCCCAGACATCCCTTCCTGCTCCTTCGCCCAGCAAATGAGGGGCGCGGCGTTTCTTTCTGCTTTAGGAGCAATCGACGGCAGGCCTCACACGCGGGTTGATGTTATTCCGTGTGACTGAGATGGCCAGCTTGTTTCATCTCTGCTCTAGCCATGTCCCTTGGCAACGCTCGCGAGCTTTTACTTGCGGGTAGAACCTACAATGCGCGTAGCGATGTTATCGATTTAGTGTTCATACGGAACATGTCGGCGACGGTGAAAACCTGTTCTGAGTGTCCATAGAATTGCTAACGCAATAATAAATATGCAAAAAAAAACGTCGAAGCGGGCTCGCCTTTTTCCTGGAAAGCTGCATCGTCTCCGCCGTAAAGAGTGCGTCCGTTGGAAGAATCATATAATCCGGCGCTTTTACCATTGGTTTCGTTCTCGCCTTCAATACCCTTCTTACACGGCACATCTCATCGCCATTTATTTCTTCATAAATCACGCGTACAATGTCAGCACTAGGCGTTGAACCTATCATGATTTCGTGCTTGTCGGCTACAGTCTGTTATCTCTGCATGCGCGGTCGCAAACTCACAAAATGGAGCAAATCAGTCATTCGCACACGATAGTCGTGCGACAGGAGGGAGAGTGGGTGGGCGGCTGCATAGCAAAGCAGTATGGGAGACAGTTCACAACTGTTATTTCTCGTATATGAACCAGTCGAGAGTATGTACCCTGATAATGTCACGTGTATCACGTTCTGGCATCAAGAAGTGCACCAAAAGACAGGAAACGCCAAGAGAGAATAACGCGCTGATTGTTTTTGTTGTATTTTCAGGGGCCCTTTATAAAAGCAGGGCGTGCAAACACGGATACAGGACAGTAGTCAAGACAACAGAAACGCCGCTAACAACTGAAAAATTAAACAGCGGCGGAACCGAACGTAGACATAAGTATTTATTTGCGCATTCCCACGTAAGAGTCCATACCTATCAATCAAGTGCGAGTCAAGAGTCTATGTGAGAGATAGCTGTTCACTCTCTCGTCTTTTCTGTTATGTCCGTGTTTCCACGTCACGTCTTCTTAACATGAATACCTACCAACTAGCTCAGCTATATTCTATGTTTGCCATTCTCTTTAGTTCTGTGTTTATTTAACGATTTACTCGAGTAAGAATGAAAGAAAAAAGTGTACTAACGCGCCGAGATATTTATATATATTACTTATCTATTTTATTTACTTATACACAGTGTACTAGGTCCAAGACTCCAAGAATATGCTATCCAGCGAGTTGGGTCGTCGCGCTTTAAGGTTGGAGGACGCGGCAGCGTTAAGGTCAAGGAATATTCGTGATATTTCTGGAGAAGAAAAAGATACTACAACTTCTGGGGAGCTATTCTCGACGCGTTCATCCAAAGTACATGTCCACAGTCAATTTCGGCAGATCGCATTCAGTGATTCGAAACAGCGGTGAGCCGTGATGTCACCTCGCTCTTGACAACGTCGCCGCACCGAACCCGCCAGCACATTCCTAGCGTAAGAAGAGACTGGAAGAAATACACAGAAACAGGAAGTTTTCCAGTCTGAATTTGCATATGAATGTGTCCCAGATGTTTGAGAACGATGCAGGGAATGCGTACCGATCTTACAACTGCGTTAGACGAGCGGCCGCATGAAACCTAAATCGATGGCTAACACGATCAAAAGACATGTGCACCGAAAATCGGATCTCTGCGGGCTGCCTTCGATTCATTGAAGCGCATCGCGTCCCTATCATTTGTGTCAAGAGTGTTTGAAAGCTTCGTGATGTCATGATGGCGCTGCAGAACAAGAACGGGAAACATGGGGCGCGCTTCTCGCCGAGCTCCCGCTATTCAGCGGCCGCTGAAATGGACAGTTCATTACATGGACACATCGAGAAGAGCTCCTCCGGTGAAGTGCTGTATTATATTTCCAGAGTCCCCATTCGAATAAAAGAAAAGACTAACGGCGGCGCGCCGCAATTATTGCGCGGCGGTGGCGGCGTGATCTCTCTTGGGACATCGGCGGCGGCGCGAGCGGCGTGACCAAAAACAGGCAGCGGCGGCGGCGGCGCACACCTCTAGTTTGTAATCGTCATGCGATAGGACATGCGACCTGCATTGTCCTATCGAATTTAGGGTCAGGCATGAGTAAAGCCTGCGTCTATTCAGCCAAATGTGTCGCAGCATTTCTGTATATGTGCCGCGACGAAAGAAACACCCGTGCGTGTAACGTTAGCCGTTTCAAACTCTCTTGAAATGCGTGTCTACTGCGCGTGCAGTTGCAAAGTACACACTTCCGCATAATTAATCATTCCGCGAATTAGCGAAGCACCCACTGCGAGTCGGTAAGGCAATACGCACACCTATGCAGCTGCACACATTTGCGATTTTGTTGCTGCAGATTTTGATCAAATTTGTCCGACCGCTTTGTAATAAGTGAGCCTGTCATCCACCCACTCGTTGCGCAATTCACGAGTTCTGACGCCTGGCGCTAGATCACGTCTGCCATTCAATAATACGTACTCGAGATTGAGGCCTGCTGTGCCAGTTGGCGGAACATATTGTAAAACTACGAGCCGAAAAAGAAGCAAGAACACTGCTGAATTGAGAGCACAGACGCTCAATAAGCGCCTGTTCTGCCAATTCTTTCCTGCTGTTGCTGTTTTTGCACTTATACTTTCACAATATTACATATGTTAGCTTAACTTCTGGCCGGGCACGAAGCCTGCATAAGGAATTTTCCCGAAGAAATTTCAAGTACAGGATTTGCTCTGTGGCAAAATCCAAACTTAGCATTTTGTATCAATGTTCCCGATAGTTCACACGGGCACTGGCGATGGCGCATGATATTGCCACTCAAATCGGCGATTAGTGTGAGCTTAGCACCTTACGCTGCAAAAAAGTGGATGTTTATCCCTGTGGGTGACACTTTCTTCTTTTGTGTTTCTGGTCATAGCTTCTGAACTGTCCGTGACCAATGCTTTTCGTTTTGAATTTATTCCTTTTTTTTACATTATTATATAACGATACGTCACATTGGGCCTACGGAAGGACACACACATTTCTGCGTTCGGTAGGCCTCAGATTAGTTATGCATATAAAACTATTTCTTAGTTTCATTATTACTTCTATGGCTATTTTCAGCCTATGTTATGTGCGCTGAAGGCAGAAGCCCCCTCCGAAGTAGGCAGAATTTTGCCCTACAATGTGCGAGCATCAATGGTCAACAAATGAGCACGAAACGTAGCTTCCCTTTGAGAGGTGTCTTCATGTAGGCTGGACAAGCGCATTCAGGTCTCTCCTCGAATCTCAAAGAACAAAAGTGCAAGACTGCATTATTCTTTTTTCGATAATATAGGCAATAGATAAAATATGTAAGGTATTAACACTTTGACTCAACCAGATTGGTCCATTGTAGCACTCCTAAAAAGCATTTCTATTACCTGAAAAAAGAAATATCAGACTGAAGCTTAAGCACGTACGGTGGTCCGTAACATAACGAGAACGCGCATTGCATAAACAATTCTGGCGCCATGCACAGTTGCGCTGCCTAGGATCGATTGGTACCAAACAGCGCAATGGTTTCCGTAAATGAGCACTATCTAAGCTAAATATGAGGACATAAGTTTCCGCCCCCGATGTGCAGTTCACCGGCTGTTCACATTTGGTCGTGGAAACTTTGGCTGTGCTAATATTACCATTAGACAAATGGAAGATAAAATTCGACATTTCGGACTAACGACACTTGGGGGGGGGGGGGGCGCTTAAGCTTCACCTATAAGAGTGGAACGCGATCGGGTAACCGGGCGCCGTTCGCATCTCCGTCTCATTCTCTCGCATGCTCTGTTTCTCGGTGGACACCTGAGCTGTACGGCGAGAGCAGGAACATCTGTGCTCGTAACATAGTTTGTTTTAAACTCTCTTAGAAGGCCTTCTGCAAGTGCAGTGTGACAGTGCCCACTGCGTCAAAAGATTTAATTTTGGTTAGTGGCGAAGTACGAGGTGCGCGTGCAAAAAAGCAGTACGCGCGCGTACGCTGCTGCACACATTGTTGATGTTGCAGGTGATGATGGCCATCAATTATGCTTGAACGTTATTTAAAGGGTGGTCCCTTAAAGCACCCACTCGTTGCGCAGTGCGCATATTGCGACGCCTGCCGCAATTTCGTGTGTATGCCACGCTATATAAGTATAAACGCGACTGCTCGCGCTACAAGGCACGTTTTAAAGGGTTTTATTTTCCCGAGGCAGCTTCAAGCACTGGCGTGGTAGAGCACCTTTACACCACGCGGAGTACAGGGATTCGATGCCGGCTCAAACCCCTGATTTTTATTCTTTGGCATCCACCGCGATGTTTCGCTGACAGCAAACGCCGCCGACGCTGAAGCTGACAAAGTATTCTCGGCGGCATGGTCTGTTTTGCGTCATCGCATTAAAGCACACCGTCCCTTATGCATTCGCCTAAGACGACTCAAAGTCGAAACCCATTTTATTTTTCTTCTCAGTCGGTGTATTGATCCAGCCCCGCCACTCTCCGAGAGCTTTCTGCAGCTAACCTGGTTTTGACTGCGCCCAGAATCCGAGGCGCGTCACCTGATTTTGCACAGCCTCAGTGATCAGGCCAGCTTTAACCAAGCTACGTTGCCATGGGAAATCGCCATCACGTGACGAGTAACGCTGACGAGTAACGCTGCGCTGTTCCTCGTCAATTCTATGCGTGCTGTGTCCAGTGGCGTACCAACTCGTTCGCGAGTTGGGGGGGGGGGGGGGGCTGGCGTCGCTCACTCTGCCCGCCGGATATATATATATATATATATATATATATATATATATATATATATATATATATAGAACTGTTTTAAATCAAGGAAGAATCTTCACAAACAGATTGTGCAGGCTGGGACGCCCTGTACTGCGACAACACAGCCGTGTTTAATAACATTTTGGAAATATTACCGTGACTTAAAAAGTACACTCAAATTTAACCTGACCATCTGAGCATTCCATCTGCAAACTTCACAGTCTCAGTTTGGCGTTGTAAATACGATGAGTACGAAGAACCTGCTACGAATATAGTAGCCTAAAGGGGCACTAAAGAGACAAAATGAATCGATTTAGTTCTATAAATTGTGCTCTGATAACTCTAATGCCGTTAATTTCGCCATTATATGTTTATTAATAGAAGAGGAAACCAAGTCCAAAGTTTCATTTGTAAATTTCGCGCCGAAATTTTCTCGCGTGACGTCACGGATTTCAAAGTGAATTTAGCGTATTTTGGCGCCATTGGCTCAAAAATATTGCCCAAAACTTGGTATGTTAAGTCTATGGCCGCTCAGGGGAGGACAATGTACTTGATTTTTTACCGATTAAGAACTACGTAGTCCCTAGTAGGCGCCGTCAAAAAATGTGACGTCACGCTGAATGGTGAGGAAACTTCAAGGTGGCGTCGCCACCCACATTTTGTTTTTGCGAGTTTTATCGCTTACTAGGCGTCTTCTCGCAGCAATCGTGGTGTTTTTGGTATCGTGAAAGAGTACTTTACTAATATGAGAAATGTCGTTTCGCTCTTTAGCGTCCCTTTAAATTCGCACCTATTTAACAAAACATGTGGCTGACAAAGCAAGGTACTTCGCAGAAGTCTTCAGGATAAGCCGAGTGCCAATTTATTTACTGTTAGAGCCCTCTAATATGAAGATGTTTTTTAACAAGACCAAGTTCAGTCGATTAATGCTTAAGGAAACCACATTGAGCTGGTTGTGTATAGTTAATAAGATTATAAATGATTACGAATTTATATACTAGGTGTCGTTCCTTGCCCTCCTACTTTTCCCAGCTTGGGGGGGGGGGGTGAACGGAAAAGCGGTGAAGTGGCCCTTTACTCTTCCCCTCCGGTTCCTCCAAGTATATAGACTACGTAAACTGTGTAAGTTCAAATTATCTTTGAAAAAATATGGGCGATTATAACGTTAAACTACCCCGCATCATTTCCTTCCGTATAGGTCGTTAGCTGGTAATGATTGGTTGAAAATTTCTGGGTCATGCTTACAGCACCTGCTAGTAAAAACGACGCAACAAATGACGCGTAAGTGATCCACCGCGTAATTACCACTTACGCATGACTGTGTAAAAAAATAATAATATAATGAACTATTTTCAATACGGCGTATTGTTTGTCATTGGTTCTTCGCTATTGGTCAAAATTTTCCGATGTGCCATAAAATCGCCTCCTTGTTACGCGACGTCACAAGTCCGCGAAACCTCGCAGCGTTAAAACGAAGTGTGCACAATAAGCAGCACATTACTGTGCTGAGCAATAACTCTTTTTTTCGGAATAGTCTGAGAGTGTCTCTTCCTGAACGTAATTTAAGAAGGCTGCTCGCCAATCACATTGGCAGCGGCTGCTTAAAGCAGCGGGCGAGATGGATTCATATGTGTATGATAGATACTTTCAGTTGTATATAACGATGTTGAGCTGTTTTTGCGCCTTTACAACTCTGTGAACTCATCATTGCTGACAGAGAGGTAGAGAGAGAAATAAACATTATTAGGAACAGACACAATCCTTTGCAGGTTTGCTGAACATATCGTAAGTGGCGCGAAGCTAGGAACATGAAAAAGGGCCGGAGGAAAGAGACAGAAGAGCGCCAAACTACCAACTGTTTATTGCCAGCGCAGGCTGAAAAACAGGTAAACTTCCACACATGCGCAGTGGAGTGGGAGAGTTACCCCAAACATGACATCACGTGAGCAGTTCATTAAAGAAGGACAACTCAGACTGAAAGAGAACAATGGATGTGTCACTGACACAAGCGGACCCTTTACTTCTAATATGATACGCCTCTAGTAATTCCCTTGCTGTTTGATTTCTACTTTTGCCGATAATCCTAGCTTGCGCAAAACGTGGCACACACGAGCATGACCTGACATGCGCGGGAAGGTGCGCACCATCACTCTTAACTATGCTGTTGGCATGAATACGAAAATCCAG
Organism: Rhipicephalus sanguineus; assembly: GCF_013339695.2. Taxonomy (NCBI): domain Eukaryota; kingdom Metazoa; phylum Arthropoda; class Arachnida; order Ixodida; family Ixodidae; genus Rhipicephalus; species Rhipicephalus sanguineus. The sequence continues at coordinate 103,836,940 of NC_051184.2, forward strand.
TACTTATCTTGCATAAGACCTGTGTAAAAGACGCAATTATGGTCATTCGGGACGTGCACAATGTGTCCGCGATTCAAGACCCCGTGCCTTTTTCAGGTCCAAATTATTTACTTGCAGCGTAAGAAAACTGCTTTTCACAATTTTAGATGCGCATGATCATGACAGTCCAAAAAATGAACAAAAAGAAATCTGTGCTCGCACTTTTCAATCAAAAGCAATTACTAGCCAAATTATTTACAAAGTAATTGTTATTTCGCAACATATCCATTACTTTTAATTTCTTACGTCAAAAATTATCTCTATGGGATAGCATAATACCCAATTACGAAAATTCAAATTTGCGATACAGAACTAAGATAAATGTGGCGGTTTTTTTCTACAAGAGCCAAATCGAGAAACCGAAACTAGGCTAAACTTCACAGGAGTGTAAACCGTGCCTAATGGCGCATTCGACTGGTAGTTTTCGAGCGCTCCAGAGCGCTCTTGCGACGCGCGTCACGTTCAGCTGGTCGAGATCGAGCGCTCTGAATACGTTCGGCTGGTTCTTTCAGAGCACCCCGCTCCATCTCGGAGCGCTCTGAGGCGCTCCCACTTCGAAATCGGAGCGCGACCGAGATCTCGCACCGCTCCGGTCATGTGAGTTGGACGATTTCCGTCAGTGCGTCATCCGCTGCGGCGTTTGTAGCAGAAGTTCTATGCGAGCGCCGTTCGTGTTCTGCAGTACGCTGCTTCGCAACATCAAGGACGCACGCTACACGAAACATGCCGAAGAAACGGTACGCCAAGGCTTTAGCCATGCCATCGGTGCTGCTTTCTGTCATGGAAGCCGAAGACGACGGTAGCAGCAGCGGCGGCTCCAACGACATCCGTAGCGTTTGCGAAGTTTGATGAACTGTTCGGCCCCTCGAAAAGGATACCTAAAGTCATTAATTATGTTGGAAGCGCAGTGCGGACATAGACCGAGAAGGAGGTAAGCAATGAAATGAAATAAATACGCACAAAATAAACTACAAAAAATAAAACAAAAGTACAATACTTTGTTTTTTCTTATTATCAGTACGTTAGCAGTTTCGCAAGGCTTTTATGTCTTGAATTACGTACTTCCGCTTTCAGTTTCTGGTTGCTCCAGCGAGACGATGCACGTTCGGCTCGGACAAGCTTTCTCCTTTTACGATCTCGAGCTTCCCAGGTGTCGTAGCAATCTGAGTCAGTGCGTGGTGGCGCCCAGTCGAATGTACCATAAGTATCTCTCACTTACAAAACAATTTTAATAAAAATGGGGAACTTAAAAAGCCAGTTTCGAATAAAAAAATTAGCCAAATCCTGCATCAGTTTGAATCAAACTAAGCCAGACCAATTAAACCAGCGCTGCGTCAACAATCGTTATCAAAACAACCAACGTGGCCGCATCCAATCTGTTTGATTTCTCTGCTAGTCTGTTTGCTATCGTGCTTTCGTACTACAATAAGTTTTTTCTTGGGCCATTTCGTACTTGGTGATCGACATGATGTTGTAGGGAAAGACTCGAATATGAAGCGTAAGAGGTCGACTTTCCTAGTTCTTTCTACCTTTGGGTTTTTTTTTTTTTTGAGTTTTGCGCTACAGTATCCTGTCCTTTTTTCGCGCCAAGATGGTATATTTGAATCAGAAGACAAGTGAAATGAAGATGTTGGGCGCCACTCTATTCCTTAAAAAGGAAGTGATACGAAACGGCGCGGCATAAAACGAGCTAAGAAGAAGAGCTGAAACATTTTTTAAACGCCTTTAATAGATGCCAAGAACTCGAAAACGCTGGCGACAGTCCAGAATGATGCTCCGTTTGCCTGGAAGGACCACTCGCACTACAAGTTCAGTTATCGCCCTTACGCGCGCGCAACAAAGAACGGCATCGACGGAAGCACCAGGATGGTGATCATTTTGTTGCAAAATATTCCTATGTAGTTCATTCGCTCTGATTTAGGCTTCTTTTACGAGCTAATTCCAGCCCAAATGAAATGTTCCAATCTATAAAAGCCAAATCCGAATTTTACTCCTGAATACCGGCAATAGGGTGCTGTATAGATTTGAGCCGCAATATAGTGGGTCATTTTCTATGCCAAGTGTCCCAGACGTGGCGCTCGCACATCGCAGATTTTGCTTATAAAATTTGTGCCTTTTTCCTGTGCCACATGGAGTACTGTGGCAAAACATTTTTGCTCGAAAAAAAATTTGACGATCGTGGCGCCCCCTCGAAGTCCGTTGTATTTGTTAAGCTGTGCCTAATATAAAAATGTGTATAAAGTCTTTTTTTGTGTGTTGAGCTTCGAAACCGCGCTTGCACTATCGCAGAGGTTCTGTTTAGTTGTCCTACTCATTAAAGGGGCGGTCTACCACCCTTTATCCCTTTCCTGCTTTGTACCGCAATTGAAAGCATACAGCCTGAAGTGTCCAACCCTGCAGCGGTTTCTCTGAAAAGTGAGTGGAAAATTTTAAAACAGAATTTTTCGATCTGCGTTCGGTCTTCTTCCATTGGCGTGAAATATGCCCACAACACTGGTTGGTGGACGTGATGACGATTGCAGAGCCGGTAAAAATTAAAACCGAAAGCACATGTGATTTCTGTAAGCTTACATTATTTTCGCTAAACATTAATGTAATGAATGTACATTAATGTTTATGCAGTCTGCTAAATAAACGCAGTCTATGCGTTTACTTTAGCAATGCTGCTGCAATCCAAGCCAAGTTGATTCATCAAAAGGAGACTATAAATGCACAGCACACGTGAGTCATCCTAACAGCAATACAGCGCACGGTACGACCAGCGCGGAGGGCCGCATGGAATAGCACATGAGTTGAAGCAGACGAAATTGAAGGCGGCGCCGCAAGCAGCGCCACCGGGCGCCTTTTTAGACGCGTTTTAGAGGGAAAAAAAAGGCAAAATATTACTCTCTGACGCAACCGAAAGCTGCCTCTAGTGCGTAAAATACAATTTTAAGTTATACATGTTTGTTTTTAAGCAAAATGTCTACCTTCGAGGATTTCCTGTCCTACTAGTAGATTGAACCACATCGCCGTTGGGTGACGCTAGCGGTCATTCTTTCACAATTTTCAACATCAAATTAAAATATAATTCCTTTTGTATGGGACAAAAGCATGCTCGTTGCCACCGATGTGACGAACGATCTTCTCATTTTCACCACAAGAAAAAATTTTCCGAGCGGTGGACTCCCTTTAATGCCGAAATTTTTGTGTTTCACTACCAGCTAGGTATCTTCAAAAACTACAAAAATCTTCAAAGTTCGTGATTTTTTCTTGAGCTATCAGGAACTCTCCCTGACCAATCTTAAGAATAGTATGATTTTCCGGAAAGTGTGTTTTAGTACAAAAATGTTTAGCGGTATAATAGACCTCAAATCTTCCTGAAAAAAAATTGTGAAATTAGAGAAAATATGGGATTTGTCGCATGTTTGACCATATTTTTCGTACTGACGCGCTCCAAGTAAAAATCCTCGTCATGCGGCGTTTGATAGATTTCATCGTTAAGTAACGAAGAAAGTCTAATCAAATCATTTTTTGTTTCAAGGAAGAAAATAATTTTTGAATTTGGCCCTCCGAACGCGCCCTGCATTTCTTTTTGTTGCCACTTCGCCGCAAAGCACGTGGTTGTCCTTGCAGCTGACACTCGTCACAGGCAGCGGCAAGATGCGAGATGTATGTCAGTGGCTCGTGAGTGGTCGAAAGTCTTGTTGCGTTGATGTCAGGGCGGCGAGTAATGAATTCGTGTTACAATGTGAGCTTGCTTAGCGGGCCCAATGGGAAGTATGGACGCCCGAGAGGAGCCTATGGATGGCGTCGTTGGCACAATGGGCTAGAGGGCCGTCTGCAGAACTATCATACACATACTGAAAGAAATAATGCACATTTTAACGAACATTCATTACTCGTCGCCCTGACATCAACGCAACAAGACTTTCGACCACTCATGAGCCACTGACATACATTTCACATCTTGTCGCTGCCTGTGACGAGTGTCAGCTGCAAGGGCGACCACGTGCTTTGCGGCGAAGTAGCAACACGGAACACGCTAACGCGAAACGCGCAGAGGTGTCCTACCCAGGAGAAGACGTGCTTCACCGCAGCGCAGGAAGAGGAGCTATGACGCAAGGTACCGCATAAAATTGTCAGGCCCGAGTCCCATGGGCTATCCGCTTGAAGTAAAAGTTTGCCGAGAGAACGTGTTCCAGACGTCTGGTTATCTACTCTCGCCCGGAACTCAGCGCTTCGTAAGGAAGGTGATGCAATGATACTAAGCCAAGAAGCTCTAAGTTTTAATATTCCCGCCAGTAATGTTAAGGGTACATAGCATTATGCAACCAAGCAGAACTCATCATGCAATGATCACTACAAAGCACTAATCTCCGCGCACCAAGCCACAACATTATTGCTCTGTGTTATGTTTGCAATGCAGGCGAAAGCTACCTATTATGGCTAGACGCACGCACAAATTAGAAAACGTTTGCACTTTCCATTAAAAAAAATGCTATGCTCCGTGGGTAACGTTGCTCGGTGAGCTGATTTGGCACTTAAACGCGCTTCATTAGTTTTTAGAGGAAATCGGGCCAAGCAACAAGAAGTAAATAAATGCAAGAACACAAAATACACAGGTATAATGTCATAAAGAAACAAAGCGGATAAGGCGAACAAATACTTGGTAGTCCTGCATTCAGTGTCAAGAGCTAAAAATAAAGATAGCGTTCATGTTCTCGGAAGAAGCGCTACAGCCGATCGTCCTACGCAGTGTTCTCTTCTGGCAAGCGTTGCAGACAGTCAGCCCCGAGAGGTGAAAGGCATCCTGAAGCCATAATAATAGAACGGCAATGTAGTCGTCTATAAGTATTTATACTTGTGCTCCAGTGCGCAGTTTTTTATAAAAGACGTCTCTGCGGCGGGATGCTACTTCATGTCGCAATAAAGAAATAAATAAAAAAATGCATGTCTTTCACCGAGTTGCAAGGTTTTTCTAAGCGTGCGAACTTTACTTAAATTCGCAGGAAAGCGCGACCGCGTTTTTGAGTGTGCAGACATTCTTCACGTGCGTTTGGCATGTACTTACTCTAACCGCCATATTCTCTGCAGCGGAAAATGTTCTGCATGGGTTTATGAATTTAACAGTGCCTTCTCCAATTCGCCTTCACTTGATGCCCTTACCAATACTGGCGCCAAATTTACACTCAAATAAGCTGTCCACTTGGGCGTCCAACGACGCATATTTACACACATTCGTACACCTTAGCACCGTCTAGCGCTTATTTTTATTTCTTAGGACTTGTACGTCACAGAAGTGTACGTTGCTGTTCGTGGATAAAAGTGGCTCACTGGGAGAGGACAAGTTCTTGCCCCTTGATGCGCTGTCAACAAGGTTGGTTGGTAATAGCGGTTTCGCTATTCTCGATAATGGAAGGGCGAAACCGCGAGCGTAATCGAGCTGGCATTCGCCACTTCTCTGTGTAATTGTACGCCTCTCTGTATACTTGTACCATTCAGTTTTTACTTTTCCCTCCCTCCTTACCCCTTCCGCAGCGGGGTAGGAAACCGGATATCTACCTTATGGTTAACATCCCTGGCATTCTTAATTACATTTATCTCTATCTCTCACTCAGTGTCACGATAGAAAAGTACGTTCATTTAGAGAAAACGACATAAGATGAGACTGTCTTTTTGAGGATAAACATTTGTTAAAACGACAGAGCTTGAGGAAATCTAAAAAAAACGGCAGAAAGTGGAATATGGAAGCTTGCGATGAAAAAATATGTGCACGGAGGGTGGGTTCTCGAGCAGACGTTTTGACAAGTGGACTTGTCTTCTTCACGGCTGGAACTCTTCTAGCTTTGAAGAAGACAAGTCCACTTGTCGAAACGTCAGCTCGAGCACCAACCTTCTGTTTACAGATTTTTTCAGTGCTTGAGGAAGTAACTTTTAAGGGATGTGTAAGAGGAGAAAGGGCGGTTAGGCATGCGCGTCAGCCATGCGCGCGTCAAGCATCGCTCCTAACTGTCCTGACAGTGCAAGGGCTCTTGCATTTCTCACTCTGAAATTCTGAGTCTCAAAATATTTTTTTTCTCATGATAACTCTTAAACTGGTTGGGGCATCACGTCATACTTTACCTTGGAGTGTTTAGCTGCTTGGTTTATACGCCTTAACCTCCCAAAGCGAGTCAGCCTACTAGATACGCCTGACTACAGGGTATTGTATAAATTATGACCACCTAGAAATCTTTAACATGTAGTGAAATTACTCAGTGCACGTACCTCTAGGATTTCACTTCCACCGAAATGCGACATTCGAAGTAGGGACCGAACCCGAGTCTCTAGGGTCAGCAGCCGAGCACCGTAACCACGGGGCTACCACTTTGGCCCGGAGAAGCAATAACAAAACAAGGTGAGCTGCGTTGCTGAGGCTTCTCTCCTTGAGTAGCTGGCATGAAAGTTCATGGAAGTATTCGAAGAAGTTTTGGATCATTGCTGATGATACGCTGATTAAACCGCTCATAAGAGGCTATATGTGGAGTGTTAAGAAAGGAAAATATTCCTTATATTTTGACTTGTTCAAGTTATTCCGGAAGTTATCCCGGCACTGTGCTCTCTTTGTCAGCGTCACATTTTAGTGTCACAGGTTCTGCGTGGTGTGAATGGCGGGCATACTGCCAAGTCACCATTGACATGACAAGCTCGTTCAGCGAACTGGAAGCGCGGGAACAGACAAATGAAGACGGAAGACCACACTACTCGACGTCCGTCGTCTTTTGTCTGTTCCCGCGCTCCCAGTTCACTGAACGAACATGTACCAACTAGCCCAACTATAGATCCTTTTTGACAAGGCAATAACCAGTGAAGGCTGACAAGGGAAGGTACAGGGAATCCCATTTCATTTTACTCTACCACGGGCGGACTGCAAAGTCGCGATGACATCTCAAGACCACAAGAAATGAAGGCTAGCGAGTGATAGCAAAGGCAATCGAATTCCTTTTTAGACTGGTAATGGCAGCGAAAATCCCGAGGTGCCCTTTGCATTCGGCTAAGAGGGCTCTTTTCTGTTCTCTTTTCATTCTGAATTCATTGTACTAATCCCATCCGCCAACCCCAAAAACGTTCTGCAGCGCATGTGGTTTCGCAACTGTCAACCACGATGGATCAATTGTTGTGGTGCTCCAATGCTGACCCGAAGGTAGCGGGTTAGATAACCAGATTTCATTATCTGAAGCTCTACTTGTAACATGTAAATTCTACTATTGAAATTCTGCCTGAAGGTTCAAAGAAAACCTTTCAACGTTTAATGTTTCTACTGACTTTCTGGCTGGAAAGTTCTAATATTAGTCTGTATCTGGCAACAAATCTATATTTTCTACATAAACTGCATGCACGCGCAATAAATTTATAATAAATTGTTCACCAATATGGGAATTATCCGGGCCTTGTATACCAAGCAATAGGTGGAAAATTGTGCTCTTATTTCTATGGTCTTGCTTGTTCAAAATGGTAATATTTATTGTTGAATACTAAAGACTCTACTCATAATACCGCTTCTGTTCTATTTGGATACAAATATAGCGAAAACATCAAATTGCATCGCTACTCTCGCTACTTTTGCCTTAAGTTCTGGCTCCTTTTCAAGTCCACACAACGGCGACCCTGCCAGCGTCGGCCGCAAGGGATACCAAGAAAATGAGACGTTCGTTGAACAAATCCACGCGCTCAAGTGTCTCTGTTTTGGGCGCCTTTTCAACAAAGGCTTCCTGAGTTGGGCCATAATCACTCATTGGTTGTTGTGTATATGTGTGACCACCCCCCCCCCCTCTCAAGAAAAAAAGAAAAAAAAACAAGCAGACGCACTGCCGGGGCCGAATTTCTGCTTCTACATCACGAAAGCTTCATTGCCGGGCGCCTATTCGCAATGCCCACTAACTATAGGCGGCCAGCCGTGCGATTCAAGATGGCGCCGGGAGCAGCGTCAACCCATTTGTTAGCATAGAAACAGATAGGAAGTGCGGACGTACAACTTGTGCTACTTTCATCGGATTAGGTCGTGAACTGGGGTGCTATACAGGGTGGCCCGAGCTTCTCGGGCACACGAGCTTGCTCCGACCCCGCCCTACGACGGTCATGATAGGAAGACAGTGCGGAGAGCGCGATAGAAGCGTTGATAAAAACGGCTACAAGAACGAGAATGGCGTCACAAACGCATGCGCGGCATTTGCGGCGGTTTTCAAAGGAATACTGCGTGGGAACGCGTCAGCGCCGCCACTCAGTCAACATTTTGACAGTGCAGCGACGTCAGCGTGATTGTCGCGCTATTTTTTTGCCAACTGATGATCGCACCTCCCACGGGCGTGCTCGTGGGCGTTTGTCCTCTTTCGGAAAATTCTTTCGTTCCATGCATGGAAATTTCCACTCTCGAAGGCAACAAGGGCGACCACGCAGCACTCTGGTGCAGCTCGTTTCGCTTCTCTGGAGTATTACAGATAAATAAATGGACAGGTTACTGCTATACTTACATTACACGTATGAACATTTCTTTTTGTATTGGCGAATCGGTAGAAACAATGTCTCCACAAACAAGTAAACAATAACATTTCTCGCCGCAAATCCCACCAGGGGCGCTTGCTTCATAGCTGTGAGTGGTGCGTCGTGAGAGCGGTGATATTGAATGCGAGGCACCGTAGCCACGTCATGATATAACCTTTAGTTCTTCGTGCGTGTGTGCATAATCTGTGCGATTAAGCTCATAGATGAATCGTGCCGCTCGCGGGCGTTGTTGCGTGAGCACTGCTCCTCGGCAAGAGGAAACGCGATGGGCGGACCCGCTCTTCGCCGCAGGCGTCTGTCAATCAAAATGATTGACGCGCGAACTCGGGCACAAACTCGTTGATTCTGAAAAGGCCCCAGTTCAACTCGTGACTGCCATAGTGCCGGTGTGCCGGTCAAGTGTTTCAGGCGACGGACGCTACTCAGCAGCTTCTTTGCATATAAAATAATTTGTTCAGCTTGCAGCGCTTGTGCAGGGATTGGGCCATCGGTGGAGCTTGTGATCACCTAGCTTCTTCCAGCTTTTTACGCGGCTCGTCTACTCAGTCTGCTTGGTCTGCTTCGGAGTATTCACCGTGTCAGTTCGGTCTCAATATTTGTGCTATTGCTTAGGAAGGTCTTAACTAACATGATAGTGAATAGTCATTTCTTAATTGTTAATGTTTTAATTACCACGTCATTAATTAAGCACGGAGGAAATTAGCACATTAATAATTAGCACGATCCAAATTAACACGTCCTTGGTGAGTAAGGTCTTGATTATCTTTGTATTAATTACACGCTCCTTATTATAGTCGTGTTAATTAGCATTAATTGATAATGTTTTAAATACCGCGCCATTAATTACTCAGGTTCAATTCGCAAGGTCCTGAATAGTACAGCGGTAATTAGCGTAATCCTAATCAGCACGATCCTAATTAGCGTCATGTTAATTAACAATAATTAATAATGACTTAATTACCACGGCATTAATTACACAGGTTTAATTTGCAAGGTCCTGAATAGTACACTAATTAGCATAATCGTAATTAGCACGATCCTAATTAACACGCTCTCGGCGAGTAAGGTCTTGATTATCTTGGTTTTAATTACACGCTCCTAATTAGCGTCATGTTATTTATCATGATCTCAATTACCTTGTTCTTAGCTTTGCACGACTTCATTAGCATGGTCTTAGTAAGACGGGGCTTAGTTAGCTCAACCTTAGCAAGATTTGGCCTAATCAGCTTCGTCATAGCACGTCCTGACTTAGCTAGGTATACCGCCAAACCAATTAGCTAATCAGTCGGGCGCAGGTGCTCTGTGACTGAGCAGACGGTTAAGAAGAGAGCGACGAGGGCGCTCGCCGGCCGAGCAACGCGCTAGAATGTACTGGCCGACCATGGTATTTATACACGTGGCCTCGGCGATTAGCTCTAGCCGCGGTGTTGTAAGGCGCTCGGTCGGAACTAATCTCGGAGACCACGGTGCTGATTATTCTAAAGGATAGTTGCTGCAGACATTAAACACTGGAAAAGGAATTCAAACGGCCCGCGCACACATAAAAAATATAGTTAGTAGAGCTTTCTGCCACTTTTCCTGCATGGGTGCACGTCTGCACTCAGTGGAACGACAAACAAATGAAAGAAGGTGCCTCTAGTTTGACGACACCACCCAACCTTCTCGACCGCCCTTTACGTGACGCCGCGATCCATCGTAACCAATAGAGCGCAGCGCGCGCTGAGGGATGGATTTCACCTGATCGCACTATTTGCTTGTTCAAAAGGGGGTGTCGCCAGAGCTCGGAAAGATTCCGAGTTTCGCCAAACTCTGGCCATCCTGCATAGCACCCCTGCACTGAAGTGGATAAAAGGCCAAAATACTTGCTGAAACCATAGAAAGTGCGAAATGTTCGCTACCTCATTATTTACCGAGTTGTGGGAGTTTTATTTCGGCAACGACGATGCTTTAAGAAATTCTGTGCGCGCTACAGAAAACGTATGATTTGTGCGGCCCTCCAAGTATACGTACCGTGCCTGCCTGTTGGATTTGCCCTAGTAATAGGCGCCTGCCAGCAACGCCATCGTTGCTGCGCAGGACCACATGTTTAGCATGACGACGGTTTATAGACATGTTGCTCCATCATCATTACTAGTGTGGTGAGGAATGCGGAGTGCACAGTTCACTTCTCTCGGATGTTAGAGGTTTGACGAGCACCTCCAAAAGATTGGAGACGCATGCTCTTCGCAACGTCGAAGAATTCTTGAATGACGACGCCGTTTGGACGGTAATGGTAAAGTTCATTTGGCGAATCAGCGACGCGGCTTGTGGACGCGATTGCACGTTTCGCTTCCGCTCATCGAGCTTGTTAACAGCACGTGACCACAAACGTTGTGCGGCGTGCATCGCATCAGAAACATTGTGTTTCATTTTGATCTCAACACTATTGTACTTCAAATACACTCTAGGTAACTTACGATTGATAAAAGCTTGCCGTACAGATGGTTAACAAGCAAAGCACATTATAGAGAATCGCTGCTGCAGCATTTCCATCGACGCTGTTGGTATCGGTGCTTTCACAGCCTTCAATGTCCACTGAAAAACCATCGTCGTCAAAGTGCACGGTCTCTTTGAACATCGCTGTCAATATCAGTCTATAGAATTTCCTCCCTCGAGAGCGGCTTCACCTTCTCCGCGCTCTGGCCTTAGAGAACGTTTTGCTTGCAGTGTGCTCGCACCTATCAACAAAGTAAAAAAAAAAAAACATGCAATGCAGCGCTGGCAATGAAAGCAACACACGAGTGAAGGACGACGTAGAGAGCGGTGCTCCCCATCAAATTTCGCCAGCTTAGGATCCACTAACGTGAATATGCACAGATTTCATCAATCAATCAATCAATCAATCAATCAATCAATCAATCAATCAATCAATCAATCAATCAATCAATCACGTTTATTCTCCGTCGGAAAGCGTCAGAGGAGGACAAGATTGAGCCTGCAACGCGGCCGGTACTTGGTCGTAGTTCCCGATAGCCGTGGAGCGAGCGCAGCCCCGAATGATTGAATAGTCGCTCGCAAGATTCATTAGCTCTTTTCTGACAAAATGTAAGGCGCTTTACTATTGTATATTACCTATTTATTACGAAGGAACGGATATTATTCCGTTATAAAAGAGGACATCGCGAGCTCACGCGACACGCCGCCTATTGTGTTATGGGTTTCATACACTAGAAAAAAATTGGCCGCGTATCTGCGTGCTTCGCTGCAAATGTCGTCTAAAGACGATAGAAGAGGCGCTGCGTGAGATATGGACGCCATCTGGCAATACGTCGGGAAACATGAGTGCTGTGTTGCGGGCTGGTAGTCCCGGCGCAGCGGCAGGCGAAGACCGGCGGTGACCAGCGCGACCGGTGGGGACGCCGGCCAGCCCGAACACGCTGTTTGGCGCGATGCGCCGAAGGAGAAGAAACGTCCGCACTCAACGAGTACTCTCCACAAACTCTCTTACTTACACGTCGCCTGGGTAAAACAGGAATGCCAGAGCGGCGCCCCCTGTCATTCGTACAATGCAATACTGAACCGAAGCCGAAACACAACATGAGCTTGTGCAGAGGGCACGGAGGAAGACAAGTTTCAGCGCAGTCGCATTTTCAGCGCACCTTAAGAAACTAGGGTTGTAACATTGTAGGGCGAGTAGGGCAAGAAGGACCGTCACGACGAAAACCTGCCTCCTCAGTCGTATTCGCCTGGAACGTTGGTGTGGCTTCGCGTTCCCTCCTCCGCTCCTGGCCTTTCCACAAAGCTACTGCCTAAGTACGAAGGCCCCTACCGCGTCTTCGTCAAGCATCCCCAGTTAACTATATGATTGAGCCTGTTCAATCATCTACGGACCGCCGTTGTCGCGGCCGCGAGACTGTTCACGTCGATCGACTGAAGCCGCATTATGACCCACCAGTTGTACCTGTTCCTTAGGTCGCCAGGATGGCTCCTTTTCCGCGGGGGAGTGATTTGTAACATGGTAGGGCGCAGACAAGAACGCCTGCGAAAGAAGAAGACGAAGACGGTTGTTGTTGGCGCTCGCGCTTGCTCGGCTTGGACCGCTGATCGCTTCAGCTGTGGCAATCTTTTAATAAACGCGTTACTGTCTCAACATTAAACGCATACCATCAAGGTCTTTAAAATTGCGTATCTATGTATTTTCTACTAAAGGAACACACCACCTAATACTTACCTAGTGATGTTACGCCTCAGATATGCGTAATATTTACTTTTTGATCGACAACGTTCACAAGTATGAACAGCTGTACCAGTTCAAGATGGGTGGGCGGTAAGCAAGTGGTTCAACTTTGGCCAGTTGGCTGAATCGGGTGACGTGCCGACAAACAGAAAGACAGACAGACAGACCAAAATTTCTGCGTTTATGTTCCCCAAGAAAGACTATCGTCTTTAAAAGACCGGCACATATTATATACAAGCGAAGTAGCGCGAGCTTCGACAGAAAAAGACAGACACTAATATTTCACTAAGCTGCGTGGCCACAGAAATCTTCGCGGAGCTGAAGTGTCTACACTGTGTGGCATCATTGGCAGCACGCCTTGCCCAGGGAGCTTCACCACGTATTTTTACGAAAAGTTCGCGTCTCGCAAGAAAGAATCAAATTTATCTTGCAACGGACGGCCGTGTCGTAGCGTATATTTCCAACGTAGTGTTTATTTCCAAAGTCGTAGTGTTTATTTTCAACGAACGCGTTGACAATCGGTCAAGCACAGCCGAACTATGGAGCGGCTGCCAGCTTGTCGTCTGCGAACCCTCCTCCTGACATTTGATTGGTGAAGTAACAGTCTATAAGCATTGCGAATAGCCATAATTATGGTTTACATACATGGCTTATGAGAGTTGAATGTGTGTCTTTCCTCTTCGAATCTCATAGTGCACCCGAACTGGGGTGCGTTTTTTTAACTTTCGCAATATCATAAACGCGAGACCTCGCATCGTCGAGCCACGGCCCCTGAATGAAAAAGAGGTGCGGCCTGCCGAAAGTTCTTGTGCGTCGGTGATCACGATAGTTCTTCCTCCCTCCGCCGTGGCACTGAACAAGGGTAAAAGATAGAGTTACTGTATATGATACTTTTAGGTGAAGTACCTAAAGTACCTAAAGGTAGCACATACAGTATCTCTAGTCAAGGAAACCCGCTCGTATAGGCGACCAGACGGGTGCGCGCATTCGTTTCAATGGTCAGTATAGACGACGCCTCTCTGTGACCTGTGCTTCCAGTCCGGCTAATTATGTACAAGATACACCAGCTGACACGCTATTATGCTCATTAAGAAATCTTTATCAGCGCGCACACTTTATTTTCATCAATAAACTGAGTTGTTAGTGTCGTCCTTGTTTCTTTCCTCTCGTCTCTGTCTGTTGTGTGCGATCTGAGAAACTTTTCTTGATGAATCGATACCAACTCACCCAGTTTTCTCCACATTTACATTACGGTTCTACTACGTCATAGTTGATATACGCATAAAGTAATGTACAGGAGAGCACAGATCAACTTACAGGCAAGCTGCACTAAGCTGTTGCCAAAGCTGTTTCTTGTTTCAACTGGAACAAAAATGGTGCGCTGTTGCTTGGTCATATGCTTAGACATTTCAATCCTCCATCTGGTGCTGGGTACGCCAATAACTTCCTTGGTGCAGATGCTTTTTTAGAATTCGTGATTACTTTCTCTCCCTCAAAGGAAACAAGAATGAAGAATTTTGCGCTACATAAAATATTTGTGAGTGTAATTACTTAATTTGGTTTCGTTGTTGTTGCGGTTTACACTAACTCAGCGCTCAACGTGGCAGGGTAGTATGTGAGCTACCACCGCGCTACGTTCTTCAGCCCAGTCAGTGACATCTATGAGTCCGAAAATTTTATCCACTTTTCAATCGTAAAGCACTTTCTATTCGATTGACATTTCATTCACTGTGAGGCTACAGAATTGCTTAATTTTCTTAAAGTAAACGGCATCATCAGCGGGAGCCTTTCGAGCATTGAGCTATATTCACTACGGTTTCACCAGTGGGTGAGCCGACAAACTTCTGAAGATTACTCTATCAAGACTGCCCGAAGGCCTTTCTTGATCTCACGCGGTCGTAGAATTTAGGGGAAGTCGCCTACCAGAGAAGACATTCTCGCAACCCACTCTTGTAACTTCTGGAGTAGGAACTCGTCAAATTTGTCACGTTGCTTTTTAAAGCTTGATTATTCCGTCCACGGCTGGGTCACATTCCTATACTAATGCAGCATTTGCCGTAAGTCCGGGCATTGATACAGCCTGCGGTGAAGCTCTTTAAAAAATATGTCAGGCGCTCTCATGTTTTACTGGGGTCCCAAGGTATACGAGTGCGCTGACAGGTCTTGGCATGCAGACAGGCCTAGAGACCCTGTCTGCATGCCAAGGCGTTGCGATGAGTTCGCGTTCTTTGCCAGTAACATACGCACGTCAGTGGTAGACAACTTCGTTATTTGATATTTGACACTCATCTTTTGAATCGTGCCTTATTTTTTCAATGGCAGCGGCTGTCAGAATAGGAAGAAGTGGTCTACGTTTGAACAAGACCACTGGCAGCTTAGCTTGTAAGCAAAATGAAACTTAAATATGGTCGGCACGATTGTCGGCTACAGCACCTTGTGCTTCGATCCCAGCTACTGTGTGAAATTAAAAAAACAAATGATGACCCTTGAGTTCGGCACTTTTTTGCTGCCTTCGTTTTCGCGACGTGGCGAAATACTTCATAAGCAGGCGTTCTGGAGTTGTTCAATTAAGTGGAATTTTGTGGAATTATCATTTAAGGTGTTCGCAGTCTTCCATCTGTGTCGCGGCCGACAACAGTTCCTGGGCACTGCGATTACTGTGAAATATCTGATTACAATAGGCACGCAAAAAATACAGCCGGCAAAGGAAACCACGCCTCTTCCTCCGCAGCCCGCCGTTTAAGTACGTCTTTCAAAGGAACGCTTTCGCTCGCACTCGGCTTCACGTTCCCTTATATTGTGCCGCGATTTGCCAATGTGCAGCACCACAGCAGTAGTGTGCTGCACATCGCCGTCAACATACCACCGTGATTCAGCATGT
This sequence comes from Rhipicephalus sanguineus, assembly GCF_013339695.2. Lineage (NCBI taxonomy): Eukaryota > Metazoa > Arthropoda > Arachnida > Ixodida > Ixodidae > Rhipicephalus > Rhipicephalus sanguineus. Next base: position 103,852,599 of record NC_051184.2, read on the forward strand.
GACGCGTTCCCCCACAGAAAACGCGCCATTCGGCAGGGAACACCGTTTATTTTCAGCGGCCGTGATCGAGCTGGGGAAACACATTAACCACGGCCTACACTCCTCGAGGGCTTTTCATAACATCTTTGGAATCATTCACGCTACAGAATAATGCGACTAGGGTTTAAAATTTTATTTATCTGCTATTATTTCGGTTAAAAGGCCTGCGCGCGGAATGATGTGTAAATGCACTAAGCGGAATAAATCCTGTTTCGTTATGGTCTGAACAGACGGAAATATTATGAGCCGTCTTTGCCATCAGCGTCATTCCGGAGGTGGCGAAGTAAGACGTGTATGCCGTGGCTGGCGTACAATTTGGCTCCATTGACACATCACCCCGACGCATACGCTGATACCTGATACAAGGGAATGGGTTAGTGCTCCCATAGGTAGGGAATATGCTGTACCTAAATTAACAGAACTGTAAATTGGGTTAGATAGTGAGGATTCATTGTGGGCGAAGCGCAAAAAACGTAGACGGAAAAGAAGAGAGCGACGAGTAGCGCCTGTCCTGTGTCGTTCTCTTCTTTTCCGTCTACTTTTCTTGCGCTTCGCCCACAATGTACCCTAAATTGTTCACATTTATTACAATATACACCGCGCCCCACTTTACAACCGTATTATGCGAGGAGAGCGTTGCGAAGCGATTAAGTGCATTAATTGACTGCTCAGCGCCCTTTTATCGTGGAGTAGCGTACATAATACTTTATTGTCGTGAACTTGTCTTTCTACACTCAGGAAAGCCCGAAGACCTCTTCGCAATGCTCCATTTGGAGGAACACTGGGCGAGATGGAAATACTAAAAGGTAGTTTTCCCACAAACACAAGCACGGTGTTCTAAGTATATCTAAGCACATGGGCTTCTGATATTTTGCGTCCATGAATGTACGGCCGCCGCAGCCGGGATTCGATCCTGCGACCCTTCGGTTAACACACGGGCACCGTAACCACAGACAACCGCTGTGGCTCCCCCTCTTTGCACATGAAGTGTCATCGATGCTGTTTTGTCGACCACCGTTGAGTTCTATCATATCAGCAGCTTGTTTTGCGAGATGTGTTACATTACTCGGAGATATGTGAGGAGCGTTTAGATAATATGTAAAATCTGATGTGTACTGGTAAACAAGCATTTGTCAGAAAAGAAATGTCACAGTTTATTTATTTATTTATTATTTATTTATTTATTATTTATTTATTATTTATTTATTTATTATGTATTTATTTATGCGAGTACCCTAAGGGCCCAACAGGGCATTACATAGGGGGGGATACAAGCGTGAGTACAAAAACGTGTGTGAACATATACAAGTGAAAAAGAACATAGAAACCGCAAGAAATTTGAATGACATATCTTTAGAGTTATACAGTTTCTAGTGTCATCATTCTCGTCAAGTAATGAACACAGCTACACAAGATAAACTGTAAAGGATGAAACATAATCCATAGGAGGCAACGATAACAACAACAAAACAAAAAAGCGTCCGAAAAAATACACAAGGCAATGTACAATTGTATTGATGATGTTGCTTTATACAATTTTAATGTGGAAGATGTGATTTTACGAAATATGCGGATACGTCTAGGGTACGGATGGTTTCCTTCCAAAAACGCTATTAGGGCAGCTTGGAATGGCGATGATTCTGTAAGCGACACGATAGGCCTGACTGGCTGCCCAGACGGCGCTGCGAAAACGGTGCTAAAAAGCGCCCCCTACGACAAGTTCTTTGGTTTCGAGGAGTCAGACTAGCGGCCGCATGCAGCACTAAGCTCAGATGCGCAATGGAGCCGCCGCTGTCGGTTGTGCTGCGCTTTGGATCTCGGCCAGTTTCTGGCGTGGCTGAGTTCTTCAGGCCAAGCAATCTGCGTAAACGCAAGAAGCTCGTCAACGTAAAGTATGTTTACGACGTGCAGGAGATTGAAGGAACCATTTCGGCGCGCTGCAACTCGCAAGTGCAGCGAATCTCATACGACGTTGAACTCGAGTTAAGTTTTACGAGGCATGCTCGCGCGATTAACGACAGTGCATAAACGAAAAGATTGCTGTTAAGAAAGCCGAAATTATTTGCATAACACGAGGAAACGGAATCAAGAAAGGTCCAGTGACGAAGGCTAGCCGTCGGCGGCCCGAATGAGCGCACTCGCGCCGTGTGCCGTTTTCTGCCGTATTCAGTCGCAAACACACTTTTTCCCCATGCACGGTCGTAATTTTCAACATTTGCTTCTAGGGAATTCGTCAAAATCTGTCAGCGTGCGGTGGCGGTCGAGAAGCGACGGCGCGCAAATGTTTACAACCGGCCGCTGGAAGCAGCCGGCTGTAAGCTGCCGGAAAAATCGTAGGCACATACGCAGGGTGACTCATGGCATCTTTTTTCTCGTTTCGCACGAAATGCCGGCTGCATATCCTCGTGATCGCCGTCGGCAGCCACGGCGTGCCGTCCGGACTGCACACAGGGAATATATACATATATAGGGAACCCAAGCTCAAGTTTGCGGCGCGACGACAGCGCCGCGCCAGCCGCGCTGCGGCTCTGTCGGACAACACTGAACCGTCGCGCGGCCGACTCAGCCCCTTTCACAGTAGCGGTAGCGCACGTGCGCTCGCGTTCTTCTCTCGGTGCGGGTAACTGTGGGGCCGTCAGCTCGGCACTTTGAACCGAGAGGCTTGCTGTGCGAAGCTGCGCATTTCCACGATGGCAGAAGCGACCCAGCGGAAGCGCAAGCGTGGTCCGAAGTATTGAGGTTCAGTGGCCAGCCACAACAGTCCAGACAAGGCACACGATTCACGTGTTAAACTGTATCGGCTCCCGGGCGTGTCGCACGAGAAATAAAGGCGGCAAGCGTGGATAGCTGACAGCGCTGTCTCGCCTTCTATTTTGGCTGTCTGAGTTCATCGCTTTCGTTCGTTCCGACTACATGAATCGGTAAGTAACGGGGCGCATGCACGCAGCGACTACAGTAATGATTACTCGCTGTCTTCTCGCATTGCTAAAGTCCAGTTACGGTTGTAGGTGAAGCAGCTTTGTGTTTTGATTCCCCGTGCTCGTGAGACCTACCCGTCGTTGTTGAACGTTCACATTCGCGTTATACCGTTAGCGTTGCGCGGTTGGTTGAATTCAACTGAACTCCGCACATTGTCAGAAGTTCGGCGCCTGCATTTCACGCGTCGGGAAGGCTGCTTTATCACGCCGGAACGGACGTCTGTGCATTTTCAGCAAGCTTTGACATCGTTCTGCAGGTTTGCTTTGTTTTTGTCACTTTATTGGGGTGATATATATTTAAGCCGCTAAATATAACTGGCACTTCATACATGCTTTGCAATTGCAACCTTGAATTAACCACCTTCTGACTTTGTGCGATTTTCTAGCCGCGTTCACGCAACAGGTTTTATACGCCTGTCAAGTCGGTATCATAAAAAGAGACTGCAAGCATGACGCGAGAGCCGAAAAAACGAGCCGAGCAGTTCATCTTGCTTCACAGTGGTTGAAGCTCAGCTAGCTGCCTCGCGTCTTAATCGGCGGGTGATTCTCCAGCGGCACGGAGGACTTGACTCTAACCTTCTCAGGAAGCAGTGCCATGGCCGTATAATCTTTTTTTCGCACGCCGCAAACGTTTGTTCACGAAAGTACACGGCTGCTACTGTAGCATGCCATATCAAAACAACAATAATATGATTCGTAGTCCACGCCGCAGAACATCGATAGCGTGTACGGCTTCATTTCGGAGTGCATGTGGACCATTATTCATCTTTAACGTGACAGAATGAGACTTACCCTCGAGGTATACGTCCTACACGGTGTAATCGCGACTTGGGAAATGCATTTCGCTTTGAGTCGGGCGTGGTTGTCGTCGATCGTCTGCTCTTCACCGTTAACGTGATTGACGAGCTTTCCTCATTTTATCAAGTTCGCTTTGCGGAAGTGCAAGTCAAGCTTGAAGATCCTTTTGAAGCCGCACTGCACGCGGTACATTGTGAGACGCCGCAAGGGCACCGCGAGAGCTCTGCACGTGCACGGAAGCGAGCGGCAACGCGGTGGCGAGAAGGGAAAGCGCTCGCTGATCACGCCCCAGTTTCTCTTTTTCTGCCAGAGATGGCGCTGCCTGTCAATAGCAGTAGCGCCGCTAAGCGTTGCTTGGGAAGCCTATAAATGCGTGCACGCGCGTACGAAAAGTAATCAGCACGTTACGTTGCAAACCACGTTTTGCTCGCGTACTCACTTCACGCGTCGGACGGCACGTATCCAGCGGTTCCGTCGCTCCACTTCGTACGGCTTTCAGGGGAACCAGTAAAACCGCACATTAGGATCCTTACCCCCATGTTCGAGGCAATTAACCACGCAAGAATAACGGCGGCGACTGCGCTTCGGGACCGCGCGCTGAGCCGTCGCCCAGGCCACCTGCTTTCGGCACGGTTTGTTGAAGCAGGGATCGCTCGTCAAACATGTCAGACTCTGCAGGCATAGCGGACAAGTTCCTGCGTACGTTTTAAGCACTTTTTGAGCCTGAAAACTGGGCGCAAAATTAAGTAAAACGCTTAAAGCAACTGAGACCTGCGTAACTCGCCGGTCGGCGTCCATTTTTGACTACCCATGCAACTTCGGCGCACGCCACCAGGCTCCGCCACAGTACTCAAAACTCCAGCGCGTCAGCCCTATAGATGTGGGTAAAGAGTTCCTTTCTGCAATCGATAATACTAACGGCGAAGTTTGATAAAAGTTGGTCCGGGCAAATATAGATTTTATTTTATGAACGTGGTCTCGCCGATTTGATACATTGGGAGCAGGCAGAAGATTAGCTCGAACAAATGGGGTGTACCATGATAAAGATTATGAAAAAACGACAACCGCGCAACTTTTCTGCGCAAGTCAAGACTTCCAAGATTTAGTGATTTCTTTAAGGTGGATACACTTTCATGACGAGAATATGAAGACAAGATGAACCGGGCTGCTTTATTTTGTACTGATTCGAGTAGGTTAGACAAGTAAACATGATGCGGGTGCCAAATGATGGAGGCATATTCCAAATAAGGCCTGATGAGGGAATTGTACGCGCGAAGCCTTGTATCAGTGCTTGCAAGATGTAAATGTCGTTTGAGGTAGCCTAGTTTTTTGCATGCTTTGGAGGTGACGTGTTCAATGTGCGCATTCCAGCTTACGTTGGATAAAAAAAAGACACCGAGGTATTTAATTGAGGATACTGGGCAAATGTTAGCACCGCGTAGTTTATATGGTTAGAGTTCGGGCGAACAGCTGAAGCGAATTGCACGTGTTTAGTTTTTGAAATATTGATTTCCATTTGCCATATGCTACACCATTCTGATAGCCTATTTAAGTCGGACTGGAGTGAAATGACATCATCGTGGCTGGTTTTGGCTTTATAAACGACGCAATCGTCTGCGAAAAGGCGTATTTGAGATGTGAGACTAGTAGCGATGTCATTTATGTAAATAAAAGAAGTAATGAACCAAGGACGGAGCCTTGGGGAACTCCCGAGATGACATCAGCGCGCTTAGAAAAGCAAATTTGTAAACTTATCACCTGAAATCTGTTTGTAAGAAATTCCTCAATCCACCGTGTCGAGTTGTAGTCAAGTCGTAAGTTTCTAATTTTAAGTTTAAAGCGATTGTGAGGCACCCGGTCAAATGCTTTGGAAAAGTCAATGAAGACGGTGTCTATATAAAGTTGATTGTGTATAGAAGTGTGAATATCTGTAACAAGTTCATACAGTTGAGTTTGACATGAGCGATTTGACGGAATCCGTGTTGATTATTGAGAAGCAAGTTGTTTTGCTTGAGGTAAGTTATAATGTGCGTATATAAAATATGCTCAAGTAATTTGCAACAGATGGATGTTAGAGAAATTGTTCTGTATTGATAGGATCCGCGGTGTCACCTGACTTGTAAACAGGAATTACTAAAGCAGATTTTCAATCTTCGGGTATACAGCTGTATCCAGCGACTGTTGAATAATAAGGAAAGCAAAAAGGACGAGTAATGTGACGTAAATTTTAGAAGTTTGGCACTTATACCGTCCGGACCGGGGCTGGTTTTTTGAGGGAGCCTGTCAATAACACGAGATATGCCATTTCTGATATTACGATGGGTGAGAAAGGGTACTAGATGAGTGGTTGATGAATTATGTGAGCATCATGAAGCGCTTGTTCCTCAGTAAAAACATCAGAAAAACATTTGCTAAATTTGTTAGCGCTATCCATAGCGCTCAAAGTCTTGCCATTTTCAGAAGGTAAAGGAGCTGTATGATTATATTTTGGGTTTACCACTTGCCAAAACTTTTTCGGATCATTTTTCAGCATATTTGGTAGGGGACAGTTGAAAAATTTGTTTTTGGCATTAACATAGCCGTTTCCGTAAGACGCGATATGCTCTTGTAGTCTTCCCAATCTTCTTGAGTATGTGTCCGGGAAAACTTTCTGAAAGCTCTTTTTTTCTTGTTTATGCATTTATTACATCGTGGTTAAACCATGGATCATTTGGCCTTGAGGTGATGGTTATTTTAGGTATACAGATAGCTTCGAGTTCCCTGAGTTGTCTCGAAATAAACACCAATTGTCATTTGCAGATCTGTTTGAAATTGATTTGAAAAGTCTGCTAGAAATGGTGCTAAAATAGCAATCATTTTCCAGTATTAGCACGTGCGTAGCTGAGAATACACTTTTTTTATTTTCTTTTGCACGGCGGGTTTTAGCGCAAACGAGCAGTGCACGACATTGTGATCACTTATTGGATCAAGTACTCGTGCTTCAGTTAAGTCTGGATGATTTGTCAAGATTAGGTCTAGTACATGATTGCCTCGTGTTGGTCTTTGTACTACTTGTGATAAATAGTGAAAATGCAGAGTTTGCAAGAAGCTAAGATATTCGGATCTATTGCTGTTTTCCTTCAGAGAAGATATACGGGTAGGTAAAGTCTCCCCCTACTATCAAGATGCATTTCGGATATTGGGAAAAAATTGTTCAATGGCAGCATTAAATAAGTGTACAAAGTCTAACCGATTGTCAGGCGGGCGATAACATGCAGCAATGACACACTTTCGCATGTCCCAATACGTGCGGTAATCACAAACTATTTCAAGGGGAGTATCGACTATCAAAACGGACGGTTTATAGTTTTCTCTGATAGCAATGATAACTCCGCCTCCTTGAGAAATTTTCCTGTCTTTGCGAAATATCGTAAAAGATGGGTGCAAAGCAAATTCACTGTTCGTGACGTCGCTGGAAAGCCAAATTTCGGAGCCGATAATTACATCAGCAGTGCAAGTATGCATGAGTGTCTTTAAACTGTCTAGTTTGTGATACAGGCTGCGGAAATTGGCCAAGAGTAACGCCACTGCATTTGAAGATTGAACCTCGGGTTTTTCTGCCGGTTTTTTTAAGTACGAGATGTCTGGTTCCGCGTAGGAACTTCTACGACGTTATTAGTGACGGAGTCATACCGGTAGATAGAGCCTTTGAAGTGCAGAGAGTTATAACGTATAAAAAAATGGTTCGTTTCCTTCACGATTGCTCCTGGCATATTCACGCAATTTTCTGCGAGCAAACTGTACCTTGGGTGAAAAATCCTCTTCTATCCACACTTTAGGGAAGTCGAGGTTTTTTAAATTTCGGAGCGTTCTGTAACACTTCTGTTTTTGATTTGAAACTGAGGAACGTAATGATGATATGCCGTTGAGAGCCAGAACGGCGCTGACCGACACGATGAGCGCGTTCTATGTCGTCAACGTTGACGTTCCGTTGACGTTCCTCCAGTTTTGCCGCAAGGGCGAAGCAATGAATGCGATAGAGCCTGATCGCACCAACGCTATTAAGAAGAATGTATTGGTTCCGCGGTGTGTTATTCGAGCCATCGACGGACATGCTTTTTTGTGGACGGTCAACGCCTCCCAGAGCCTGTTGCTTCCCAGCCGGACTTAAACTGGCAACATTTGAAGAGCAGACCGCAATTGACATCAGAATGGTTGCAGAGTCCTCAGGCATCAGTCGGACAAACGCCCAACTACTCGGCCGAATTGCGACGCATGATTAACAAGTTGCTGTCTTCTTCCGAGCAGCATGTTCTCGAAGGAGTCCTTGCACGCTATGTGGCAGTCTTTGATTTTGCTCAAGACGAGCGTTGTCTCACGTTGCCGAAATCCCGTATGCACCCACCGAATCGACACGGGAGATGCTACGCCGATACGCCAGAAACCCTATCGCGTATCCCCTTCTGAAAGGAAAGTGATCGCCGAACAGGTCAACGACATGCTGCAGAAGGGCGTTATTCAGGAGTCATGCAGCCCCTGGGCAGCTCCTGTTATACTCGTGAAAAAGAAAGACAACTCGTGGAGGTTTTGTGTTGACTACCGCCGCCTTAACGCCGTCACAAAGAAAGATGTGTACCCTCTACCACGCATTGACGATGCTGTTGATTGCCTGCACTCCGCCGCATACTTTTCATCGGTCGACCTAAGGTCTGGGTACTGGCAGATACCAATGCATCAGTCTGACAGAGAGAAGACTGCTTTCGTTACGCCCGATGGGTTATTTGAATTTAACGTTATGCCGTTCGGCTTATGTAACGCCCCAGCAACCTTCGAGAGATTTATGGATTCCATCCTTCGCGGTCTCAAATGGGAGACTTGTATGTGTTATCTGGATGATGTTATTATATTTGGACGGACATTCCACGAGCACAATCAGCGGCTCAGCGTGTTCTGGATTGCGTCAAACAAGCTGGGCTCATTTTAAACCGCAAAGAAGTGCCATTTTGGTGAGCGCCAAGCCCTGGTTCTCGGATATCTCGTCGACAAGGACGGCATACGACCAGATCCCACAAGATTACTGCAGTCCGCAACTTTAAGCAGCCGACGACGGTGAAGGATCTTCGTAGCTTCCTGGGCCTGTGTTCTTATTTTCGCAGGTTTATAAGGACTTCGCCCAACTTGCTCATCCACTGACGAACTTGCTCCGGAAGGATACCCCATACCAGTGGACCGTTCAATGTGAGACTGCCTTCGAGCAGCTGAAGTTTTTGCTCACTTCCGGGCCACTTTTACGTCATTTCGACCCGGAGGCTATCACGGAACTGCACACAGATGCTAGTGGTGTCGGCGTGTGCGCTGTGCTCGTTCAGTTTCATGATGGACGTCAACACGTCGTTGCGTACGCATGTCGTACTTGACGAATGCTGAGAGAAATTATACAGTAACGGAACTTGAATGCCTCGCGGTTGTTTTCGCCGTCCAAAAATTCAGACCTTATTTGTACGGCCGACATTTCAAGATCGTCACAGATCACCATTCACTGCGTTGGCTTGTCGGACTACGCGACCCAGCTGGTCGATTAGCTCGTTGGGCATTGCGGCTTCAAGAATACAACTTTTCTGTTGCTTACAAGAGTGGTCGCTGCCACGCAGACGCCGACTGCTTATCTCGTCTTCCATCTCAGAATGTGGACACTGATGACGACGATTTCGACAACTACCTCGTTGCGATTTCCTCCAACTTACCTAGTTTGGACGCCTTCGGTCACGAGCAACAGCGCGACCCTTCAGTGAGACAAATTATCGATGCGACCCGCACCTCTGAACGCGCAACGCCATTTGTAGTTCATGATGGCCTTCTATATCGCAAGAATTACTCCAGCGATGGAGCCCCACTGCTACTCGTCGTCCCCGAATGTCTGCGCCTTGCGGTCTTCCGCGCAATGCATGACGACATTACGTCTGGGCACCTGGATTTGCCCGGACGCTTCACCGTATCCGACAACGTTTCTACTGGCCTCGATTGTGGAAGACGACCAAGCACTACGTCGCGAGTTGTGATGTCTGCCAGCGCCACAAACAGCCTACTACTCATCCGGCAGGCACACTGCAACCTGTTAAACCACCGACTTCACCTTTTGAGAAGTCGGCATAGACTTACTCGGCCCCTTCCCTAAGTCTGCCACCGGCCGCCGCTGGGATTATCGTGTGCGTGGATTACCTAACGCGGTATACTGAAAGCGATGGCAGTTGCTTCAGCCACCTCATCAGATGTGTCCGTGGTTTCTGCTGCACTCGATTATCCTCCGTCACGGAGCCCCTCGTGTGGTGATCAGTGATCGCGGCCGGCAGTTCACCGCTGATGTTGTTGAAGAGTTGCTACGGCTCTGTGGGTGTCAATATCGACATTCCTCACCGTATCATCCACAGACCAACGGCCTAACAGAGCGCACCAATCGTACCATCATCAATATGCTTTCCATGTATGTCTCAGCGGACCATAAGAACTGGGATGCTGTATTACCTTTCGTTACATACGCCTTCAATACCGCAAAACATGAGGTCACAGGATATACGCCTTTTTTCCTTCTCTATGCTCGTCATCCTCAAACCTTTCTCGACAGCATACTTCCTTTCTCGACAAACGAGAATGCCAGTGTTGCGCAGACTTTGTGTCGCGCCGAAGAGGCGCGTCGACTTGCGCGACTTAGAACTCTCTCCTCCCATGCTCGTGCTAAAGACCGTTACGACGCAAGACACCTGCCAGTCACCTTCGCCAAAGGTGATTTTGTCTGGCTATGGACGCCTGTTCGTAAGAAGGGACTCTGCCAGAAGCTCCTTTCCAAGTACTCCGGTCCCTTTGTCATTACCCATTGCTTGAGTGACGTCACTTACGTCGTTGCGAAAGTGACAGCTGAGAACCGCCGTTCACGCAACACGCAGGTTGTGCATATTGCACGATTGAAGCCCTACAACAACCGATCACTCTGACTCGCTCGGTGAGCTTCGTCTTGGCCGGAGGGAAATGTAACGCGGCGCTGAAAGAAGGAGGAAGAAGAGGAACTGGCACGAGGGATTGCTGACCGGCGGCTTGCGACCGTCTCTTGTGTTTTAAAGACGATAGTCTTTCTTGGGGAACATAAACGCAGAAATTTTGGTCTGTCTGTCTGTCTTTCTGTTTGTCGGCACGTCACCCGATTCAGCCAACTGGCCAAAGTTGAACCACTTGCTTACCGCCCACCCTCTTGAACTGGTACAGCTGTTCATACTTGTGAACGTTGTCGATCAAAAAGTAAATATTACGCATATCTGAGGCGTAACATCACTAGGTAAGTATTAGGTGGTGTGTTCCTTTAATAGAAAATACATAGATACGCAATTTTAAAGACCTTGATGGTATGCGTTTAATGTTGAGACAGTAACGCGTTTATTAAAAGATTGCCACACCTGAAGCGATCAGCGGTCCAAGCCGAGCAAGCGCGAGCGCCAACAACAACCGTCTTCGTCTTCTTCTTTCGCAGGCGTTCTTGTCTGCGCCCTACCATGTTACAAATCACTCCCCCGCGGAAAAGGAGCCATCCTGGCGACCTAAGGAACAGGTACAACTGGTGGGTCATAATGCGGCTTCAGTCGATCGACGTGAACAGTCTCGCGGCCGCGACAACGGCGGTCCGTAGATGATTGGACAGGCTCAATCATATAGTTAACTGGGGATGCTTGACGAAGACGCGGTAGGGGCCTTCGTACTTAGGCAGTAGCTTTGTGGAAAGGCCAGGAGCGGAGGAGGGAACGCGAAGCCACACCAACGTTCCAGGCGAATACGACTGAGGAGGCAGGTTTTCGTCGTGACGGTCCTTCTTGCCCTACTCGCCCTACAATGTTACAACCCTAGTTTTCTTAAGGTGCGCTGAAAATGCGACTGCGCTGAAACTTGTCTTCCTCCGTGCCCTCTGCACAAGCTCATGTTGTGTTTCGGCTTCGGTTCGGTATTGCATTGTACGAATGACAGGGGCGCCGCTCTGGCATTCCTGTTTTACCCAGGCGACGTGTAAGTAAGAGAGTTTGTGGAGAGTAGTCGTTGAGTGCGGACGTTTCTTCTCCTTCGGCGCATCGCGCCAAACAGCGTGTTCGGGCTGGCCGGCGTCCCCACCGGTCGCGCTGGTCACCGCCGGTCTTCGCCTGCCGCTGCGCCGGGACTACCAGCCCGCAACACAGCACTCATGTTTCCCGACGTATTGCCAGATGGCGTCCATATCTCACGCAGCGCCTCTTCTATCGTCTTTAGACGACATTTGCAGCGAAGCACGCAGATACGCGGCCATTTTTTCTCCAGCTTCTACTTCGCATTGTAAAAAACCCATCACATCCGTAACAATACACTTGGTTACGTTCGCCAACGGCAGGATTACCGGATATCTGGCTTGTGAAGTCAATCTAACGTGCATGCCTGTTCGTGTAGACTTGTGTGCATCCACCATTGAGATGGAAATGCAGCTGTGTTTTAATATTTTAGCCAGTATAGCTCGTGAATAGAATTTGGAGCAGTGACAGCAACACTTTTATAGGGGGCGAGTTACTAAATTATTGTAAACTTTTGTGCATCCACCATTGAGATCGATATGCAGCTGTGTTTTAATATTTTAGCCAGTATAGCTCGTGGATAGAATTTGGAGCTGTGACAGCAACCTTTTAGAGGGGGCGAGTTACTAAATTATTGTTTATTTCTCTATGTTTGCATGTTATAAAAACATAGCTGGTTAAAATTAGTCCAGATTTTACGCTATTTCTTAACATATGACCTTCCGTACTGTTCGAAGGCATTGAACCATATGAAATGCTTTGTGCCTTTGTGTGTGTGCCGAAGGTTAGGAGTCATTAAACTAGAGATAGATAAAAATAGGTCAGTGGTTAAAGTAAATTTTTCGCAATCAACTTCTTGTGGGCAGGTATTCAGAGCAGGGTTTGAAGTAATTTAGCAATACAAGCAGATTATTGCTCATTTTAGTGTCTGACAGTGCACACTGTTTTATTTTAGTACCTATTTGGGTAATTTCACGCCAGTGTGCCAGGTCGTTTTTTGACCATTTCCAATATTTTGAAATACTAGTGCTGTTACGTTTCAATGTGGGAAATAGTGATTCAGCGTTTTTTCGGGGAAAGAATTGCATGATGCAGCAAAGACCTTTCAAACTTCGCACGCAGAAATGAAGCTGTGTCAGGCAAATTAATGACACATGATTATTGCTTCGAGCTATTACTACAAAGCATTTGTTTCTTTAACATAGTCACCAATCTTTCATGACTATGATAGTCGAAATTATTTTCATTTCAATTTATGCTATTTGCAGTCGTGAGGAAACATTGCAAAATGCAGCACTTTTAAGTATATTGTAAAAAAAGACTGAATGTTTCATGTGAAATATATTCACAGTATGAGGTCAGTGCATATACCAAGGGTTGAAAATGCTGCTGGCAAAAAGCAAAAATGTCTTCAAAATTGACACTTGGAAAAAGTAGTGTTTGAACCCATATTGCGGACTCTTTTTCCTGTGTAGCGATCCCAGCAAAAATGTTGCCTACACATCATAGTGTGTTTTCCTCTTGCGATAATTTAGACAAAGTTTTTTGTAATGATCCAAAAGAACTGGTTTAGAAACGGAAAAAAAAGGGCTAGAGGAAAGGTAGAAGAAGCCGAACGAAAGTAAATAAAATGGCTGAAAGCAAACTGTTTTCACTCGTCACATGAAAGTAAACCCGGACATCTTTGACGGCAGTTCCGGTGTAGATTATTGGTTGAACGCATTCGAATGTGCATGTGAGCAAATCATTGGCACACGGACTGCGACAAAATACGAAATATGCGAGCATGCTTTCTGGAAATGCCAAACAAAGGTTGACTTGCGTTTTGCCCAACACAAAGAAGATTCATTGCAGTCGTGGAAGGACAGCTGTGACAATGCCTTCAGAAAGAACGCAGTAGAATTATGGGATAAGGCTCTCAAGCATGAACAAAACAGTGAGAACGTAGTCGACTATTTCTTCGTAAAACAACAATTGCTGTATAACGCTGATCCGAACCTTCCGAATCATGCATCGTACACTCATAATACAGGAAATGAAGAAAGGAAAGTCGAAGGCAAATGGATCTAAAGGCACCTGTAACGTCTGAGGAGCTGCTTCATGGTTGAAGTACATTAGTTCTGACTCTACAGATGCAATCGGGTTGAACGATCCACACCGCAACCCAATGAAGCAGGATCATTTAGAAAAGGTGTCTTTTCCGCACGCGATTGCGTGACAGATCAGCCGTCACATAAATTCTATGTGACTGACACATCACTCGGAGAATCGTCGCATATTTTTCGCAGGGGCATTTAGTGGAGCGAGAGACCGTTTTTCTTGTAAGCCCAAAACATTCTCTTCGCTGAGATGGTTGTCAATGGCACCAACATTTCAGCGCTGATCGACACCGTGCTTCAGTGGCCTGATACGAGGAGATGGTACCTAAAGATGACATTTGTCCAGGAAAACCAATAAGGGTGTGTAGCTTTGACGGAACCTGCAGGGAGTTCACGAAATGGACCGACGTAGAAGTTCACTTCAGAGGCCGGTCAGTACGGGTAAAAGCCTCGTACTGTCGGGTGTTAATTTTGATTTCTTCTGTCCCGACCCGACATGAAACTTCTGAAGATAAACATACTGTGGAACGATGTCATAACAACTGACAATGTCGAAAGCTGCTCCCATATTAGAGAACGCATCCTAAATTGTAAAGTGTGCCGACGAAGTCACGTCGAAGTACGCGGAGCTCATTTCTGTTGGCACTTCATCCTACAGCTACCACAGCAATCGAAGTTCCCCTTCGAACTACGCGACAAAACG